>NC_143525.1:14872929-15028498 GCF_031878675.1 Megascapheus bottae
AGAAATCTTGGCTGTTTGTTTGGAACTGAGGAGGTAGGTTCTGAGTTATACAGATTTGGAAGACTGAGCACCCTGGAAACATGGAATGTGCCCTCTTTTCTATCAAACATGTGCTTTCTAAGGACCAATGATTTCTTACTTTTTGACATTTCTTAATCCAATCTGTGATCTCGTAGCTGTCTCACTTAGAAGTGATGAGCAAATTCTTACCTCAGCCACCTGGTTCACAGAGGCCCTGGGCCAACCCAGGTCCATCTGACCTAAGTGATGACCTTCGTCTCCCCCTGCCCACCCTTCACCCCCAGGAGAGGACTGCCCAACCCACTGCCGTTGTGTGCTGGCAAGCTGAGATGTGAGGCATGCCTGGATGCCTTTGTGCTTGCCAAAACCCTTCCCCCCTGGCCAAGCTGGCTCTTGGGTGTGTCCAAGCATGCAGACTGAGCACCTCAGTGTTGGGGGTGTGGCCAGGCCCTGCTGCAGGACTTCCCACCTCCACCACCCTCACCATCACCCCACTGCCATGCCACCATCTTAGGAGGTTGCAGGAAGCCCACAAGACCCAGGATTTGTCTTTGGTTTCTTCCAAAAGCCACACAGTCTTCTGTGGCTTCTAGCCACGCCACCTCCCTGACCACTGCCCCTAGAAGTTCCTGTGACCCTCTCCCCATAGAGAAAGCTGTGTTCCAATGAATCCTACCTCTTCCCCAGTCTCAGGCAGAGGACCTGTAGGGCCCATGCTGGGGTCCAGGAAGGAGTAGAAAGAAGGGGACAGAGGACAGGGAGCAAAACAACCTCCAGTGCTCCAGTCTCCACAGCTTCCCTGCCACCCCAACTCGCTGCCATCCCGCCCTGCTCCCTGGACTCTGATCAGGCACAGGGAGCAGAACCTGCTGCAGCCAGGCTCATCTGGCACCATCTCTGGGGGCTTTGTGTCGAAAGCCCCCCTACCCACCCTCCACCCCTCCCTCCCACTGTGTGTTTTGCCAGTTCAACACCTGTGATCCTCTCCAACACCACTTCTCCTGGTTGTTAGTTCTGTCTCTCCTCTCTCTTTCTCTCTCTTTTTTTTAATTAAATAAACACATTTTTAAAATGTTCTCTTCTTGATATGGGGAGGTGGGAAGGGTTCCCCTTGAGTCTTTACAGACACCCTGCTCTGGGATTTTGGGTGCAATGGTTTGGGGAGGGGTTGTCTGAGATAAGAAAGAGGTTGAGGGGAGGATGGACACTTGGCTACCAAGGCCAGTTTCTCTGGTTCGGATCTGGGTCATCAGCACTGCTGGGCTTCTGGGTGATGCCTTTGAGATAAATTTTCAGGAGATACACGGGCCAGCGGGGGTAATGGTGTAAGCAGCATGTCTAAATAAGCTGGACCTGTCCAGCCAGATTGTGCCATCAGCACTGAAGTGCCATGTTACCTGGTAGGGGCTAGAAGTCAACCGACATTTCTCCCTCCACACTGGTAAACGAGGT
This sequence comes from Megascapheus bottae, assembly GCF_031878675.1. NCBI lineage: Eukaryota > Metazoa > Chordata > Mammalia > Rodentia > Geomyidae > Megascapheus > Megascapheus bottae. The sequence continues at coordinate 14,874,403 of NC_143525.1, forward strand.
ACAGAGGCACCTGAGTGCCTACATGCCTGTGTGCTAGCTTGCAAAGCTGGGCAAGAGAGACTCAGGAAGCAAGCTTCCCACCTAATCCAAAACAGGGTAGCCAGCCATGGGAAAGAGTGAGCTAGAGAGAGACAGAGAGGGGGGCCAGAGTGACCCATTGACCTGTCTACTTATCAGACTGCACAGCCCTGGTGATGTCAGCAAATCCAGCTTCTCTTGTGGACGCATGAGGAGGACTGGTGTATGACCTCATTTAATTCTGCCCACGCAGTAGCCAGGCAACCTCCTGCTCTCCTTGTACCTTTCCCTATGTCTCTTTCAGGACTATGATCTAGAAGCTTCTTCCTGAGAGCCACAGGCTTTGAGAACTGAATTTCTGTAAAGGCCAGTGGCACCTTGTTCCCAAAGAAAAAGCACTGATCAGGGGTTCTCACACCCCTGTGTCCCTGTACCCCAGACTTCATGCCAGGGAGTGCCAAGTCCCTGCTTGATAGCTATTTGTCATCCTGTCTGAGAAGGAAAGATGTTCCCAGGTGTGCTGAAGCCACAGGACTGGAGCTGGAGCCTTTGTGGGTCCAGGCGTAATGGCCTCCTGACAAAGCTTCAGGCCTGTCATACCACCAGCCTAGATTTGGCACTTGGTGGCAGAACTGTTTATTCTTAGCTCTGAAGAAATCCTGGCTCAGCATAAGCCACTTGGCCATCCCGAGTGGACTCTCGGGCTGTGCCAGGCTGCACTTTGGGACCTGCTGTCACCTTCCAGGGTCCCTTAGTCATGTGTTTTATGCAGCTAAAAACCTCTTTTCTGGAACTGGATAAAGCGTGATCCATCAGAGACCACACAGGGTGGATATGCTACTGTTCTAATGAATATGCCACTCAGAGCGCCCCCCCCAACATGGCTCAGTAGCCCCTACTCTCTCCTCCAACTTGTATTGTTCAGAGTACACTCAGGACAGAATCAACAACCCCCAAATGCATGGCTTCAGACAGTAGAAGCTGAGCTGAAGGCATATCTCAAGTGGCAGAGCAGCTGTGCTAACTTGTAGAGAATGAACCTGGAGCTACAGGATGGAATGAGGATACTGTGGGGCATCCAGTGATGTCCCCAAATGCCTCATGCCTTGTCCCTCACCATGGTGTGCTCCAACATCTGCGGTTGAGAGCCCTGCTCTAGTTGATTCTACAAGGAGGGAAATCAAGGCACTGGAAGTGGGAGGAGTTTGTACAAGATCATACAGCTGGTATAAGCCAGGTGCTGTTATGAAAACTGATTTATTCCCAGAATTCCTTCTCTCCCCCGTGTTTACAGGATGGCCCCTTTCCTCTTCACATTTAAGCCATCCGTTTCAGAAAGAGAAATTGAGTCAGAAAGCAATGAGGTTAAAAAGAAAGAAAGAAGGAAATGAGGAAATCCTGACCAGGGTAAAGGGAGGGACTTCTCCTTGAAGCCTTTGTCCCTGGAGTTGAGTACAGAATTCTGGTGGAAAGTATCAAGGCTGGAAGCCTGGCCCAGTATAACCCAGGGACTCACTGCTCCATGGTATCCTCCATCCTCATCCCAGCAGCTCAGTGAGGTGAACCAGAGGCAGAAGATCAGGACCAAACCCCAATATCTCTTTCCGTTTTTTCCTTCTCTTCACATTAATAGACAAGTTACCATTCTGGCTCCCTCTGCCATAGGAGTGAAGCGACATTCCTAGGGCAGAGAGAGAGAGAGAGACAGAGACAGAGACAGAGATAGAGACAGAGACAGACACAGACAGACAGACAGATAGACAGATAGACAGACAGACAGACAATGAATTAATCTTTAAAAACAGCCTTTATACATACCCAGCTCCATGGCTGGTCCTATTGAGAGGTGTCTGTGATACACTCAAGGAGTTCCCACAGTAGGTTGCTCTACAATAACCCTTGGAAGTGGTGCCCCGAGAGCCAGATACACGGGCTGCCCTCGCCCAGAGTTCTTAGTTCGGAAGAAACCTGTCCAGCCATGTGGCTGTGCCCTGCAGTCAGTTCCTTCAGGTGATTTTGACCGTCAGTGTTCTAGGCTCTTGGATAGTGAAGTACTTCATGCTGTAGATTGACAACCTCCACATCACTACGGGGTATTCCTGAGTTCCTAACATGGACCCGTAGCAAGAACATAGTCCCTAAGTGTCCAGGATTCAAGTCACAAGTCCTGTCCCTATATGCCTTGTACAGAGCCACCAAGAGCTGACAGCAGTGAGAAGAGGGAGGGGCACTCAGACCCAGCCACATGACTTTAGCTTCCTGCACTAGTACCCAGCATAGCACCCCATAGACCCCTAAATGTGGAGGATGCACAGACCTTAGAATATGGAGAGGAGATGGATCCAGAGCAGGGCTGGATAGTCCTAACACAAATATTTTTAAACTTGAAGCTTTCAACAAAACTGTTGGAGCTACTGAAGAACGAGAGCCTGGCATCAAAACAATAATAATAATAATAATAATAATAATAATAATAATTTGAAATCCTCTCCTTGTCCTTACTATGGCTCCAGTAACCCCTCTGGAACATCCAGAAGCCACAACTCAAATCACAATAGCCATTAAAAATAACTGAAAAAATAAATGGTATAAATATATATAAGTATATATATTTTTTTCTTTCCTACTTCTAAGTCATTCATTCACCTAAAAAGTTCAGAGAATTGAGAAAAGTTCAAAGAGAAAGTATTTTCAGTCAAAATCCCACTGATGGGGCCAGGAGTTTGGCCTAGTGGTATAATACTTGCTGAGCATGCACAAAGACCCAGGTTCAATTCCTTGGTACCACATACACAGAAAAAGCCAGAGTGGTGCTGTGGCTTAAGTGGTAGAATGCTTTGAGAAAAGTTAAGGACAGTGCTCAGGCCCTGAGTTCATGCCCCAGGACTGGCAAAAATAGCCCACTGACCCAAAGGATAAGCAGTTAGTATGTCAGTAGGCACAAATGTGAAAAGCACATGGTGGCTTGAGATTCTGCCTCTGTTCATTGTGATTCCATGGTAAGAATCTTTCCCACATCTTCAACCATTCCTCAGAAACATATTTGTTTTGCCTTGTTTTGCAGTGCTGGAGATCAAAGCCAGGGCTTTGCACTTGCCAAACATGCACTTTCCAACCCAGCCCCATGCCCAGCCCTAAGCATTTAATTGTTCATGACTGCATACAATAGCTATCACTATTCACCTAAGTAGTGCCTTGTGACTGAACAAGCTTTTTTTCACCTGTTCCCAGATCTTAAATGACATCAAAATGGAGCCCAACTGACAGGATGTGCAGTGTACACTTGGTTAAAATCTGATGGTTTTTCAGAAGTTGTGGAGCAGCTTTCCTCTAGAAGTGGATGAATAGAGCGGCCTTCTAAATCGAGTCAGGAGCTGTCCCCACCCATGTCCAGGGAGTCTGGGATGGCTGCCTATGCAGCCTCCACTACCCTCCCTGCTCAGGAGCCACTGAGCAGCTTCCCACTGGGTTCCAGTGGAAAGATAGAGATGCTTCATTCCACCTGATTACACACCCAGCTCTCCTCAGCACTCCAAATGAAACTCCCCCCACCCAGCCAGCCAGCATATTAGTTAATAGTGCTGTGTGAGGAATTACTACCAAACCAAAGGGGGAGGAAACAACCATGAAATATACAGAGTCTCGTCTCTGTTTGACATGGCCCGGGCCAGGATAGTTCTCAGCTCCACAATTCAAGGCCTCAGCTGGAAGTTCCATGGTAGGGACCAGAAAATTTGATAGATACCAAAATCAGAATGCCTATCCTTGGCCTCTCTGGGTGGCCTGAACCTCTTCACAGCTTGGTGATGGGGCCCAAGGACAAGTGTCCCGGGAACAAGAGAGAAAGCCTTTTGCATGGTACTCCAAAGGCTACAGAGTAGAAAACCATCCAGGGAGAGGAAGTAGATCCCAGCTCGTGATGGGGGAACAAGAGTCAGGAAGGAGACAGTGTGCCTGCTGCCTGGCTCTCTAGTACCTCCCCTGGTTCTGGATTCCTTTCCTACTTCTACTCCCTCCATTTCATCCTCCATCTCCAATACCCCCTGAGGGACTCACTGCATCTTTATAGCTCTTCACTGAGATCCCTTTCCACTTCCTGGGGGAAATGAGCCTAGCTCCCCCCTCAACCCAGGACCCTGAACCCTGGACCTCTCTGATGAAAGGTGCTCACTTGAAGAGTCTCTTCCACAATTTCCCAGTATATCATCCCAACTTTCACAGTGCTCAGACCCAGGGGATACTTGGCTAGCAACCAAAGAGGAGGATATGAAGACACATAGAATCCCAAAGAAGGCTGAAGGGGTACACCTGAGACACAGCATCTTGAACATGCAGCTGCTAACACACCTGGCAGCCCAACCTCAGGAACAGAAGTCTGTGAGAAGGGACAGTCGTGACCTCATCTTTGGGCTCAGAATTGCAAGAGAGTGGAGATGCTGCTGCTGCACGATCATGCCTGGAAACATCTGAGGTGGCGGATAATAGCTCGTCAAGTCTACAATTAAACATGGCCTCTAACAAAACTACATTGCAAAAACTGGAAAAGAAACAGAACGAAAAGAGTAAAAAAGTTGAAGAAGCAGAGCCTGAAGAATTTGTTGTGGAAAAAGTACTGGACTGACGTGTAGAGAACGGAAAGGTGGAATATTTCCTGAAGTGGAAGGGATTTACAGATGCTGATAATACTTGGGAACCTGAAGAAAATTTAGATTTACCAGAATTAATTGAAGCATTTCTTAATTCTCAAAACACTGGTAAAGGATGGTACAAAAAGAAACCCTTTATCAGACAGTGGATCTGATGACAGCAAATCAAAGAAAGAGATACTGCTGGCAAACCAAGAGGCTTTGCTAGGGTTCCAGATCCTGAACGAATAATTGGTGCCACAGATGGCAGTGGAGAATTGATGTTTGTCATGAAATGGAAAGATTCAGATGAAGCTGACTTGGTGCTGGCAAAAGAGGCAAATATGAAGTGTCCTCAGATTGTAATTGCTTTCTATGAAGAGAGACTAACTTGGCATTCTTGTCCAGAAGATGAAGCTCAATAATTGCTTGCATTGTTTTTTATATATATTTACATACACACACACACACACACACACACACACACACACACACACACATATATATAATCTGAGTCTTGGTTTTTGAATTAATGGTGTGAAACAACTACATTCTAATGAACATCAAGTTTGATGTGTTGGTTTTGGAAGTAGTATTGGGGGAGTTGTTGAGTTTTTTTTTCCTCAATAGCACTAGTTACTTTGAGCAAATATAATTAAGGCTTTCTGTAGCTGCTTCCTTTATCAGAAAAGAATATTTAATAACATGGAATATTTCCTCTGTATCCAGGAACAGATTGTTTTTGTTTGTTTGTTTGTTTGTTTGCCAATCCTGGGCATGAGCTCAGGGCCTGAGCACTGTTCCTGGATTTTCTCAAGGCTAGAGCTCTACCACTTGAGCCACAGCACCACTTCTGGCTTTTTGCTATATATGTGGTACCGAGGAATCGAACCCGGGTCTTCGTGCATGCTAGGCAAGCACTCTACCACTAGGCCAAACTCCTGGCCCCAGACTTTTTTTTTTTTTTTATAAGGCAACTTTTTTTTGGTCATTACTAACTCAGAACAACTTGTCTTTAACTGCTATGTTGAAGGACCATCCTGAATTTTTTTGTGTGTTTGTGTGTGTGTGTAAACAAAACACATAGGTAGGTTTTTTTTTTTGTTTTGGGGTTTTTTTTTTTGCCAGTCCTGGGCTTAAGCTCAGGGCCTGAGCACTGTCCTTGGACTTTCTCAAGGCTAGAGTTCTACCACTTGAGCCCCAGCACCATTTTCGGCTTTTTTTCTATGTATGTGGTACCGAGGAATCGAACCCAGGTCTTTGTGCATGCTAGGCAAGCACACTACCACTAGGCAAAACTCCCAGCCCATAGGTAGTTTTTTTTTGTTTTTGTTTTTGTTTTTTTTTGTTTTTGGAGATTTTGCTTGTTTAGAGGTGTTGGGCATCAGACCCAGAGTCTTGCATATTTAGGCAAATGATGTATCACTGTGTTACATCCCTGGCCCTTGTTTTATTTTGTTGTTGTTTAAGACAGGGTCACTAGGCAGCTCAGGCTGGCCTTGAACTTACTAGATAGCCAGGCTAGCCTCAACTTTAGGTCATCCTGCCTCTGCCATAGATAGCAAATGCAATATGTTTGCAAAATGTCTTGAAAGGAAAAGTACCTCTATCAACAGCTTCCCTCACCCAGATGAGACAACTAAGATAAATGCTGATTTCCTTTCATTAAAAGTTTCTGTAATGAGCATTCCTTTACAGAGTATTAGAATCTGTATACTAAAAGCTCATAGATCATGAGCTATCTAAGACTGCTCATGGAAATGTAAAATCAACTGGATAGAGATTTCGACTATTTAGGACCTGCTGGCCTAAATGAGTGGATAAAATTTTATAATTGTTGACCTGCATGTTTTTTCTTTACCCTAACTCATTCCTCAATTTTTTTTTCAGTATTGGGTTACTGATTCCACAAAAGCCAGAAAAACAACCTTGTAGTAATCAGAATGTTACCCAACTGTAGATTGTTTACTTTATTGTAAACAATGGTGAACAGTGGTCAATAAATAGTTTTATATTCCTAAAAAAAAAAAAAGAATTGCAAGAGAGGGCGGTGGGTGACAAAAGGTGACACCTCCAACTTTCTCCTCCAGTCTCTAGATAGTTGTGTTCTCAGAGAGTACCCTGAATGCTTTTCTATCTCTATCATTCTTCCAATTACTTCTCAGCCACTGCTTTATGTGTGTCAGAAGTGTCACCTCTGGCTACAGGCCTCCTCTACACTCCCACGTCCTGTCACATCACATGAAGCCATATCAAGGCCATGGGAACAACCAGTCTAATTGACTCACTGACCTCACTTCTCTCTAGCCTCCTCCCCTCCCTTGATCTTCATTTGCAACCTGGGCCTTGGTGTCATCACTATCAATACCTCCCTCCACCCCTTCATCTTCAGGGCTATTGTCCTCCTCTCTCACCAGAACCTTCAGTGCTCTCAATTCTATCATTCTACCTGTTTATCCCCCTCATCAAGCTCAGGGTCTTCTTCTGCTCTATCCACCTTTCCTGATTGCCTACACCATGCTGGGTCCTTGCTCCACCTCATCTTTGCCACTATCCCCAATGCCTTAGGTTTCTTCCCCTTCTAGATTTTTCTAGACCAGCCCCAACCCTCCTTCAATTTCACCTTCCATAGTCAATCCTGCCCTTGAGCTTGAATTAACCATTGGTAAACTAGTGCCTGTGGCAGGCAGAACAAGGCCCCCTGAGATGTCCACATCTAGTTGCTGGCACTGTGCCTACCACCTTCCATGGAAAAAGGAACTCTGAAGATGAGGCTGGAAGCCAGTGGCTCATGCTGGTAATTTTAGATATTCAAGAGACTAAGACATGGAAGATTGACGTTCAAAACTAGCCCAGGCTGAAAAGTCTAGAGACTTCATCTCCAATTAAACTGTAAAATGTTGAACTAGATGTGTGGCTCAAGTGGCAGAGTATTGGATGTCAGCAAGAAAGCTGATTGAAAGCATAAGGCTCTAAGTTCAAGTGCAGGTATTGAGCAAAAAAGAAAAACTTTTTTAGCAAGAGCACTTCCAGGTAAGATAGTAGATTAGAGACTTCCTTTGCATACTACCATGAATGAGAAGACTCAGGATAAGGAATTATAGACTATACTCCAGAGGGGCAGAGAGAGCACTGGGATGAATAAAGACATTCCATGCTAAGCATAAACTAAAGCAGTCCATGACCTTTAAGCTAGTATTACAAAAGACAATTAAAGGAACCAGGAGTTTGATCTAGTGGTAACTTGCCTAGCATGCGTGAAGACCCAGGTTCGATTCTTCAGCACCCCATACATAGAAAAGCCAGAAGTGATGCTGTGGCTTAAGTGATACAGTTCTAGCCTTGAGAAAGCCCAAGGACAGTGCTCAGGCCCTGAGTTCAAGCCCCAGGACTGGCAAACAAAAGTAATACTACACAGGAAAGAGGAAGAATGATATACACAGCATAAGAGCTCCTGAAAGAACACATTCCACTAGGAGAACAGATGAATAACTGTGAACTAGGAAAGAATCTAACAACGTAAAGCTGGGCATGGTGGCTCACACCTGTAATCCTAGCTACTCAGAAGGCTGAGATCTGAGGATTGCGGTTCAAAGCCAGCCCTGGCACTAAAGTCCATGAGACTCTTGTCTCTAATTATCCACCAGAAAAGCAGGAAGTGGCGCTGTGGCTGAACGGGTAGGGAGGTAGCAGAAGAGCTCAGGGATAGCGCCCAAGTCCAGAGTTAAAGTCCCACAACTGACAAAAAAAAGACTCTAACAACATAAGCTCATTAAACCTCAGAGGTGAAAAAGGGAGAAGTTAGTACCCCAAAAGGAAGTGGTCTTATACTCTAAGAGATGCAGAGTGGCTTAATAGATTAAAACAAAATCCAACTATATGCTTACCACCAGAAACTCATCTTCCAGGCAAAGCTTACTGCCAACCAAAATTACTGTTTAGATTTTTTAAAAGGTCAATACATATTAATAAAAGGGAAAGCCCACCAGGAGACACTGCAATTTCAATTAAACATGAGGAAGACAAAGCAAGCCAAACCCATGATTAGTAGATGGAAAGAAGTAATAAAGATTAGGGAAGAACTGAATGAAATGGAGACTGAAAGCATTAGTGAAACAAAGATAAACGAGATTAACGAACTCTTAGCCAAGCTAACCGAAAGAAGAAGAGAGAGGCCCGAAGAAATAAAAGTAGAGATGGGACAGGGGCTAGTACAACAGAAATCACTTAGAGCTGGAGGGTCTGAAACATGGAGAATCTTTAGGTAGTATTTTTAAAAACTTATATTCTGATAAATTGGAAAACCTAGAAGGAAAAAAGTGGGTAAATTTGTACACACACCTGAGTTACCAAAACTGAACAAAGCAACCTATGGGGGGGGGCAGAGTTTGGCCTAGTGGTAGAGTGCTTGCCTAGCATGCACAAAGGCCCGGGTTCGATTCCTCGGTACCACATACATAGAAAAAAGCTGGAGTGGTGCTGAGGCTCAAGTGGTAGAGCTCAAGCCTTGAGAAAGTCCAAGGACAGTGCTCAGGCCCTGAGCTCAAGCCCAGGACTAGCAAACACACACACACACACACACACACACACACACACACACACACACACACACACACACAATGGGACTGAAGCAGTAACAAAGAATCCTAACAAAGAAAAACTGGACAGATTTACTGCTGGATTCTATTAAAGCCAGATGTGAGTCCTCAAAGGCAAACCCTGTGTCTTACATTATCCACCCTAAAGTGATCAGTAAATGTTTGGTGAATGCATGAACCAGCCAATGAATGTCACTAACAGTCCCCAAACAATATTTCCTTGGTTCATCACTTCGCATTCTCTAGGAACCCCTGTCTGCTTGTAGCTCATCTGCCTATCCTTCCACCCAACCAGTTATCCATCCATCTATCCAGCTATCCACCTACCCAAGAGTCATTCAATAACCCACAATGAAGAACCTATCCTGGACTTATTCTGGGATAGATGCTTGGAGAAGACTTACGAAGAATTTCTAAGAGAGTCTCAGTGTCCCTGCCTTCTGGAAGCCTGTTGCCTTTAAGAGAAAACCAATCCATCTGTAGTCCTAAAGTAACAGCCTTCAAGGATCAGTTACTAACTTACTAATCAGCTCAGACTGCTTCCACAAAATACCATGGATGGGATGGCTTAACAGCTGACATGCATCTCTGTCAGTTCCAGAATGACTGGATCCCTGGTGAGGCCTCTCTTACCTGGTTCACTGTGTCTTCATTTGGTAGAGAAGAGTGAAAGGGAGGCATCACGCTGCTCTCTCCATAATCCCCTCATGAGGACCCCCACTGCCCTGATCGGTGTGTGGGGGGTGATCTACAAAGGCTTTAACTCCAAACACTATCTCACTGGGCTATTCCACCTAGGAATTTCAGAGGACAATTCAGTTCCCAACATCTGTCAAGAGCTAAGCTGGTAAAACTCTTCATCTTAATCCTCCCCTGTCTCCCCCTGCTCCCTCCAGGCCATTGCCCTCATTTTACAGGGGAGGAGAGAACAGCTTAGAGAGGCTCAGAACCTGCTGGAAGCCACACAGCTGGAAGGCCGCCAAGCAGGCATCTCCCACTCTGCTGCCTCCCTGAGACAACCTTCTGCACACTGGTGCCCCGGAAGTGGGTAGAGGTCAGTCTGCCACAGCCTCTGGCCAGAGCTACTGACCCCTCTCCTGGCCCAGCAAGGCCCCGGGGCGGGGGGTGTCAAACAAGAAGCCTGGCATCTCTGCTTTCTGTTTGAAGATTTAGCAAACTAGAAAGAGAAAGGAGACTGGCCTGCGAATGCCAGAGCTGCCAGCCAAGCTCCCAGCTTACACAAAGACAACTTCAAAAAGAGGCCATCAGTGTTGAATGTGAGTTCTTGTGCTTGGGGGAGGACCTGCCTGGACCTGCCCCATTGAGGGAAATGCAGGAGAGGGCCCTGTGGCTGTCCTCGTCCTCTGAGGCCCTGCCATGTCAGTTACTCTGCCCCTACCACCACCATGCAATGCTCCATGCAGGGCATTTTGCAAGCCCTACCAAGATAGCCCTGAGAACAAATTCAAACTATCGTTGCATTTCTTCAAATGATCCATTTTAAGTGTGTGTGTGTCTGTGTGTCTGTGTCTGTGTGTCTGTGTGTAGCAGTACTAAGGTTCGAACTGAGAACTTTGCATTTAGTATCACTTGGGCCACACCCCCAGCCATTTTTTGTTTTCACTGTTTTTCAAATAGGATCTTCCTGTTTCCTCAGTCCAGTCCAGACCACGATCCTCTTATTTATATTTTCTGCACAGCTGAGACAACAGGTGTGCACTGTCACACCCAACTCATTATTGGCCTTGCCAATGTTTTTTGTCCAAGCTGGCCTTGGGCTATGACTCCCTCGCTCCTTGTCTCTGAAGTAGCTAAAATGACAGGTCTGAGCCACCAAGTCTTGCTTTACTTCTAACACTAAAACTAAATCACAGTTTATAGGTGTTCTGTCTTAAAAAATACTGGAAGCCGGGCGCGGTGGCTCACACCTGTAATCCTAGCTACTGAGGAGGCTGAGATCTGAGGATCAAGGTTCAAAGTCAGCCTAGGCACTAAAGGACCTGAGACTCATCTCCAAAACTAACCTGTAGAAAATGGGAAGTGGATACATTTGTATTTGGTTACTTGAAATTGGACAGGGAAGGGGGGAAAAAAACCAAGAGAGGGAGTGGGGGGGAGGGTAATGGGGACCAAGACATGTGGAAGGGTATCAATGTATGTGAATGAATGCACCTTCTATCTGGCAAATATCATGTAACCCTTTTATTAAATACAATAAAAAAAAGAAAATGGGAAGTGGGTTTGAAATTTGATAGGGAAGGGGGGAAAACCAAGACGGGTAGGGGGTGTGGGGGGGAGGGAAATGGGTACCAAGACATGTGAAAGGGTATCAATGTATGTGAATGAATGCACCTTCTATCTGGCAAATATCATGTAACCCTTTTACTAATTACAATAAAAAAAAATAATCTCAGGAAAAAAAAAAGGGTAGGGTGGTAGCCTTGAGCTGAAGAGCTCAAGGATAGCGCCCAGGCTGAGTTCAAGCCCCATGACCTACAAAACAACAACAACAAACAAACAAACAACAACAACAAAAAAAAAAAAACCCTGGAAACTTCTGGCTCCCTACCTTCTGCTTTGGGCAGGCCTTGATGCACAGTGGGTCTGCTTGAGTCTGCTGAGGACTCCTTGAGATCATGAGATTGGGCAGGAGGAAGGGCTCAGAGGCTGGGCCATGCCGCGGTCCTGGTACTTGTGTGTGGAGAGAGAACCTGCCCAGAAGCTGGCAGCTGCTCTCTGAGCTGAGTGGGGACAGTAGCAGGTTAGCAAGCCAGTGAGCACTCAGTCCTCCATCATGACTCAGCCCCACTGGAAACCCAGGGTGGGGGGCCAAGGAGGAAGGGGAGAGAGGAGAAAGGTTTGGAGAGAAGCTCTTGGGGGATCAGAATGTAGGAGAAGCTGGATAAAGGTGACAGTTCAGAAATAACTTTAGTAACACAAGCCCGTGGCTGCTGGCAGGAGACAACAGCTCAGCCCTGATGGTCGCTCACCAGCTAATCCTGGCTAATCCCGTCTTCTCTCTCAGCTGTGGATTCCTTGGTGGCCACAAAAGATCTTGAAGGGTGTTCTTCCACTTTTGCTGCTGGCTCAGAGTTTGGGCTGAAGGTTAACACTTGGCTTCAGGGTTTCCCTGCTGTACAATGCTAGTTGTACTCACTCCATGGATTAGTTCAAAGATTAACTTTGATCCCATATAAAGCTTGTGCTTAGACCCATGCCTGGTCAAGAGTGCAATGAGATCTCCGTACTGTGGCATTAACATCTGCATTCTGCATCTCCAAGGCTGAGCAGCCTGTCCATAACCTGTCCATCTGAAGTCCACATTTGGAGCCCCAAGACCCTAACTAACTCGGGGCTCAATTCACAATCATGCATCCTTCTTGAATACGACTCAAAAGACAATCTACTGAGGGCAAGCAGAAGAAATGACAGCACGCAGAAAGGCTGTAGGAGCTAGAACCTGAGAAGGAGCATGAAGAGTGGAGAATGCAGTCAGCAGGACCCTCATCAGGGAGAAGATTCCAACCCTTCCTAAGTTCTCTGCTCTGAGGAACCCGCTTTGTGTGTTTAAATGAGCATACAACTGAGAAGCTGTAGGAGTGACCCCAGTAGCAGGCAAAACTACACAGAGGTCAAAGGCAGTGGGACTCCTTTCTCTCTTTCAGGCCACTTCCTCTCTCTCTTTGGGATCCAAAGAATGGTTTACAAGCATCAGAAAGGTGTTGAGGAGACTGAGTATGGTAGTCGCGTACCTGTAGTTCCTATAACCCAGGAGGTGGAGAGAGAGAGAAGAATGGAGAGAGAAGGGGAGGGGAAGAGAAGGGAGGCAGATTTGAGGGGCAGGGGGTGCAAATGGAAAAGTAAGCAGTATTATGCTGGCAGGGTGAGCAATGGGTAAGGCTGGGCCTGAAAAACAGGTAGGATCTTCCTGGAGATGGGTCACAGGGTGAAGTTTGCCTGGGATGTGGGCTCCAGAGCCCTGAGCCTACCCTGAGATGTCTTCAGGCCGATTTCAGAGCTTTCCAGACCCACAGAGGACCTACCCACCGCCTCACTGGCCGCCCTGGTGACATGAAACAAGAAGGCCTCACACAGCCTGTGCTCCCAGTATCCCGTGCCCGCACCTGGCAGTTACAGAGAAGATGCCCACTCCTGGTGAGCCTGGTGTGGCCCCTGCCCCTCCGCTGAGTCCACTTCACAGAGATCTCAAGTTGCCATACGGAGCCCTCTCTCTGTGCCCCACCCTGGAGGTATTTCTGGCCCCAAGATGGGAAGAAAGCCCTGAAACCTGAGCAGAAGGCATCTTCGGTGACATGCCTGCAGATGAGCATTAATAGAAGTAGCCCTCAGGCCCCTGACACGTCTGGGCAGCTGCGTCCCTCAAGCCCAGGACCAGCCCACTCTGGCTCAGCCAGACACACTAAACTTAGCATCTGCCCTGTGCTCCATAACCCCTGCCATCCCCTGGCAGGGCAGCATCTCCTCCAGGAGATACTGCTGCTCCTGCCCACACTCCAGCAACCATGTCCCAAACCATGAAGGTTCAAGTGACCCTCTTCTGCATCCTGGTAGGGACGGTGCTGGCCACGGTGGCTGTGGTGACAGACCACTGGGCCGTGCTGAGCCCCCATCTGGAGCACCACAATGTCACCTGCGAGGCGGCCCACTTCGGCCTCTGGAGGATTTGCACCACGCGTGTCGCTGTGGACACCCTGGAGGACAAGAGCTGTGGCCACACCATGCTGTTACGGGGTAACGTAGCTCCTTCTCCTCCCTCCCCGTCTCCTGCCCTGCACAGTCCCTCAGCTAAGCTGCTCATGGGAAGGAAGGCCAACTGGTCTGTGGAGAAAGGAGCTGGGAGCAGCACAGAGGCCCCAGGTGCCATGGGAAGTGGGGCCTCCACCTGTCTCCCGCTGCTTCCATCTTGTGGGGCCTGAGGCTTTTCACCTAGCACAGATGCAGGGGCGGCAGCAGAAGGGATTCTGACAGTGCAGGTGTACCAGGTCAGGGCCGGGGCCCCTAGGGTGGCACTCATTGCTGTCCCAGCTCTATGGGGTGCAGAGACAGGTTGGGGGCTCTCGTTCTTGGGCTCCAGGCAGGAGGAATGAGGACACGACTGCCATGGAGTTGGCAGGGCCACATGCTAAATGAAAACGTACAATGATTCTTTGGTCATAACTACTAAGACTTCCAAGCTAGCTACAGTAAAGCATGGAAACAAGTGAGGGGTGCCTGTGGGGGCTGGGGCTGGGCTACATGGCAGGGACACAGGATATATGTGGCAGCCCTACTGTGTGGCCTCCCTGAGCTCAGCTCACTCAAGCTCCGGAGCACTTCCTGACACCGTAGTTTAAGAGCATTCTTCTACTCCCTTCCACGTGACTGAGCCATGCATGGCAGGTAAGTAAAACTCTTGGTCCAGGAGACCTGGAACTGGTGTGACTTTCAAATGTGAAATCTTTGGGAAAGAAAGCAAACATGGCTTCAGGGAGAGTCAGAGAGCTGAGCTCTCACCACCTTGCCAAAGAATTCTCTGGGGAGAGAAAGGCAGAGAAGCCTCTGCTTCCCCTGTATAAAATAGAAAGAATCAAAGTCAGCAACCTAAGATCCCTTCTCCCAGGTTTTGCAAATGTGTCTCCAAGATGGCGGCGATGATGACCTGTGAGATGGTCGTGCTGGTGTCCAGGATGGTCTTTCTATGCATACTCGTAGTCCTCCTCTTCCCTGCTACTTGCTTCAAGAAACCCTGGGCTCTGGCAGGTTCGGCCATGGGCGTGGAGGGTATCGGTAGCCCAGTGCCTTTACCCCTTGGACGCTACTGCAAACTTACAAACAGAAACAACATCTAGTCAATTCCCTGGGCAGGGCAGGGCAGGGCAGGGCAGGGCAGGGCAGTGTGTTTAGAGACCATTCCTAGGGACATATACTATGGTTCTGTCTACCTGTTCTTGGAGCCATCTGCCTTTTAAAATCAGAGCAGATGAGTCAATTAGTGAGCAGGGATGAGACAGGCTGGCACAAGGACCAGCTTCTGGGAGTGGCAGGCATGGCTGGGCCTCGAGCCTGAGCAGAGTCTGTCCCATTGCTCTCTGTCCTAGTCCTGTCATGAATCATATTCTCCACACTTGCGACACTGAATGCTGCCTTGCCCTGATTGTCTTCCAAAACATGTTCCTGCCCTTTCTTGTCTTTTTTTGTGTTTGCCCTCTGGAAATGAACATCTTTTGTTCTCTACCTGCTCATCCTTCCTGTGCTCCCTGAGACCTGTCTTTTCTGGAAGACATGTGTGTTCCTTCATTTGAAATCGACAGTGTGATAATGACACGTAAAGGGATCATTAAGTGGCAAATATGGCAGTGCATGCTTTGTGTATATTAACTTTGAGTAACATTGGGGGAAATTACAAAGTAAGAGCCCCTGAACTCTTTCCTCTACAAAATTAATGAGGAATACTGGTAATTATCCAACTCCAGGAACTATCTAGAAGCTTATAGCAGCCCAACAAGTGCTTAGCCAGGAAAAGGAGCAGCTTTCCTGAGTTTTATGATATTGGAACTTGCACAATCCACATTGGATTTTTCCAGTGCTTTCCCGTGCTCTGTTGTAGCCTCAAAAGCAATATCCTGGTAGGGAAAATGAATGAAAAGTAGTACCCACTAAAGGGAACAGATAAGGCTGGATCTCTTTCAAAGCCCCATTCCCAGAATGTCATCTGACTTACTTATCATTCACTGGAAGTCTCACTTGTAGACCTGTCATTATTTATCTGACTCTGAGTTCATCCAGCATGAACAGCTACCTAGTAGGTACCTGTTGAAAACAATTAGAGCCCATACTAATGCCATGGCTTCTTGAGACAGTGTTTTCTTCCTAATAGTTAAGAAAACAACAGACTAGCCAAAATGCTAGAGAATGAGATGTCCATGGGTGGTTTTGAGCACCTCCCACATATTCATTGGACCCTAATAGGCAAGGTGTACACAATGACTGAGAGAAGTATTGGTTCCAAGCATTTTAGAAAATCTCTGTGAACTCACCACTAATCTAATGGAACAGAGATTTCCGGGATCACAGATGATACAGTGGGTCTAAACAGACAAAAGTAAACCTCTATGAACTTGAAGATAGATTAGTTGAGATTAACTAATCCAAGAAATAAATAGAGAAAAAAAAACCCAAGGGACACTAGCATAGGCATTGTGACAGTTTCAGAAGGAGAGGGGAAAAGCGAAAGGAAAAAAGACACATGAGAAATAATAGCTGAAAGCTTCTTGGATTATATGAAACACATTAACCTACAAACTCAGGGAATCCATGGAGGGGTAGGATAAACTAAAAAAAAAAAAACAAAACCTCTAAGGGTCGGGGATTTAGCTCAATGGAACAGCACTTGTCTGGCAAAGGCAAGGCCCTGAGTTTGGTCCTCAGCTCTACAACAACAATAAAACAACAACAACAAAATAAAAACAAAACAAAACAAAACTACACCCAGCCACATCATAATCAAATTGATGAGAGATTGAAAGAGAATCTTAAACACTGAAAGCAAGAAACAACTCTTTACAGACATGGGAGCCTTAATAAGATGAAGAGCTGATTTTTTTCCCCAGACACAATAGTGGACAGAAGGCAGTGGATGATGTACGCATACAGAAATACACCAGATACCAAAGTTTTAGTCATGGAGGGGCCAAGTCTAAGGCAGTGGTCTCATAAGACTACATCACCTGGTGACTTCGTGCCTATCTTAGTTTGTAAAACTATGTGCTATGATGTTTGCACAAGGATGGCATCTCCTCATGACATGTTTCTCAGGACTAGCCACACATGACTGTATTAACTTACTTTATACTATCATCCTAAGGCTAAGAGAGCTTGAGTTATTTAACCAAGATCACACAATGATTTGCCCCTAATGTACCTTCTTAAGTTACTACATCCTTATACAACAACCCAGTAAGTATGTTCTCATTCTCTTGGTGATTTTCACGTGACAGGAAGGACAGCTGGGCATGTCTTCCCCAGGCTAGCCATCTAGCAAGGAGAGGCTCAAGTCAAGTCTCAACCCAAAACCTCCCTTGCACTCCAGACCCTTTCCATGACCTCCACAGTACAGACAACACAACACCCTAGACCGGCTCATCCGAGAGACCACCAGGAGTACATGGCAGGATTCAGGGGCAGCCAAACTAAGAACTGACCCAAGGAGGAGGATTCCTGAGAACCCATTCTGCCATGGAATGCTTGGGACGCTGAGGTTACGAGAGCTTGATCTCATTCTAACCACAGCCCACCCCTGCTGGAAACTACCAGTCAAGCTCTATTCCAAAGCCTTCTTAGGCATCATGAAAGACCATGTGAGTCCCCACAGAGGCCACACGGCCCATGCTTCTCTTAGACTCTGACACTTTAGGGCTGCACAGCATCCCGCCCAGTATGTTAGCTTCTTAGTGGTGCATCACCCCCCATCACACACACACACACAGACACACGCATACCCATTGTCTCAGTGCAAAGCCTAGGCCTATAGGAAAATGCATGATGGCCCTAAGAATTTCTGGGGCTCGCATCATCCCCCACATGAACCCATACTAGAGGCCAACACTTTCCCTTGCCTTCCCTGTTGAAAAGCAGGGCCAGGATGCTCTGAGCTCAGGTCTTGGGATCTGCTTCATCTTCAGCTCATTCTTCACTGGGGTAGGAGGAGACCCAGAACATAGAAACTGCCATTATTCGCTGATAGAACCTCAGTGAAAATCTGTGGATAAAACTATTATCAATACAAGTTAATGATAATAAAACCCCAGCTCTTCAAATTGATCATTAATCCAACCATATGTGTGTATGTGTATATGTGTCTGTGCGTATATATATATATATATATATATGGATGGGTATGTGTATATGTATGTGCATATGCATATATTATAGGTATATAACATATAATATATATATATTAAATTCTCCATCAACAGGTACTTGCTACCCTGATCCATTCTTAGTGACAACCCAGAGTCATCCCCTGTGATACGGTGTGGCATACTACCTAAGGTTCTGCATAATCAGTAACTCCCTGAACCAGAACATGTGGTTAGCTGACTGCTACATTCCTCCAGACAGCTAAGAGTGAGCTCCTCTATGTGTGTGTTTGTGTATGTGTGTGTGTGTGTGTGTGTATGTGTGTGAGAGAGAGAGAGAGAGACGGAGACAGAGACAGAGACAGAGACAGAGAGACACAGAGACACAGAGAGAGAGAGACAGACAGACAGACAGAGTCAGAGACAGAGACAGAGAGAGAGAGAGAGAGAGAGATCCTGGGACTTGAACTCAGTGTCTAGGCATTGTCCCTGAGTGGTTTTGCTCCAAGCTACCAATCAACCATCTGAGCCACAGAGCCACTTCTGCCTTTTTTTTTTGGTGCTGAAAATGGGAGTCTGTAACAGACTTTTCCACCACTAAGTCATATAAAAGAAGAAATATTAGAATCCTTACAAAGCATCTGCAGAGAACGTAACTATCACTCCAAATCATGTTCCTGGCATCAGGATCTTTGCCCAGCTTCTGCCCATTGAAGAGGCTGGAGCCCACCAAGGCTGAGCTGCAAGCCCCAATCTCTGCCCAGCTTGATTGCTCCTGAAGGGCCCTGAGCCTGCTATGCCCACTCTGCCTTTGGGAGGCTATCAGGGACCAGGAAGGGTCTCCCTGCCTCAGGCAGCCATACATGACTGGAGTGGATATTTCTCAAGAATGCTGGCTCCCCTAAAGGCTAAGTCCAAGGGAAGATACAGGCCAGCTCATCCATCCTCAGGCCCCACCTGTTAGAGAGAAGCCCTGAGAAGGAATCCAATCTACTGGGTGCCCTGTTCCTTTGTCCTCATTTGAGGACAGTCAACTGAGGAGGGGAACAGAGAAGGAAATATTGCTCCCAGGTGAAACAAATATCTGTCCCAGAGTGTGAAGCCTGGTCCTGCAGACTCAGCTCAGCCCGGGTATGTGAGCTCAGCTTGAACCCTAACAGCCAGCATGCACATCTGCCCAGAGTAGAGCCTGCTGTTAGCCTGGAGGAGACCGACCCCCCCAAACACTCCCTGAGCAAGAGTTGCCACAGCAACCCAGCAAAAACCGACAGCTGAGCCTGCCCAGCTGTCAGGGTGGCCTGGACCACAGGCCCAAGCTCAGAAGGCTTTTAACTCATAGACAGCAAGTGAACAGTCAGGGAGGCAGCTGACCGTGAAATACACTTGAATCCAAGCCATTCTTCATGGAGGGTTTTCAATGACAACTGAAATTGGCCCTTCAAGAACGAAAACAGAAATGTTCCTTTGTGTGGAGGGAGACCCTGGGAGTCTTATGACAGAGTGTGAGCCATTTTGAAGCAGCAATTCAAGTGAATCTACAAGCCAATAATCTAACAAATAGAAGAGGTTTGTATTATGCTTTAAAAATAGCAGCAGATGCTGTGAGTGGAAAAAGCCAAGAGCTCTGACATCAGTACCGGCGGTCAGATCCTCAGGTAACTCCATTCAAAAGGAAAATGATGTAAATATAGAAGCTAGCAGAGAAATCTGGTTAGCTCCTGGATATTCACTATCACTAACCAAGATGTCATCCTCAGTCATCGCCCTCTTTCTCAATCTCAGGAGAGGCAGAAACCGCAACTTTGGAGGTGGTGGGGAAGGTAGACAAACCAAAGGATTAAATGGCAATACCATGATAATATCCAGAGACCAGATGATCCCACCTTCTCAGGAGAAGGCAGAAAACAGAAGGACCCCAGTTCTAGGATATCCCAGGTAAAAATGTTAGTGAGAAACCACCACCCACCTCAATCAATAAGGTTAGTGCATCCAAGCTACACAGAAAACTGTAGATAGGAGGATCCAATTTTGAGGACAACTGCCCCACCTGAAAAAAAAGCAGTGAAAGCAAGAAAGATCTGGGGTTATAGATCAAGTGGTAAGAGCACTTTCCTAGCAACTGTGAGGCCCTGAGTTCTAACCCCAGAACCACCAAAAAAAAAAAAAAACAAAGAAGTTATGTCACAAGATAGAAAGAAGTCATCATCCAAGCAAAAGTCGTGTGGCTGGCAATCCCTAGAGTACATTTCCAGAAACTGGGCATGAGCCTCCTGTGATCATTCACATGTACCCCAGAGGTAAAACAGTCAATTCCTAAACCCAATGCCATTTCAACTAAAAGCCAAGATGTTTTTTGACTGAGGGTCAAGGACCCATAAAACCCATAGGAACAGGAAATCAGTGAAGAGCAACCTGATTCAAAAGAAAACTATCTTTTCAAAGAAGCATACAATAATGCAGAATAACCAATTTGCTTACTTACTCCTAAATCAGAAAGAAAAAAAGTTAAATGTACTCAACAAACAATAAGACGATATTTTGCTGTTAGAAACATGTCTGCTTATGTGCAAGACACTGAAAGAGTTCCTTGATGCTGAACACCCCCTCCCACCCCCTCCCCCACCACATGGTGATTTCAGATCTTTGCCAAAAGGTCTCCCAGTATGTTTGATTTTGCCAGGGAAGAGAACTGCCATTTGAGGCTTCACTGACTTTGTACCTTTGATGAATGACTTCCACTTAAGCCTCAGTTTCTCCATCTACTCAATGGGTTCAGGATCCACCTGCCAATTCTTTATTTTGCCTTTGCTCCCCAGTGATCTCAGCTTCCAGGACAGGTCCTTTATCCTGCTGTCAGAGGAGTGTTTGGGCCCAGATTTTGAATTTGGGGGATGAGAACCAGCCAGAGTTTCCCCTATGCCACCCTGTACCCCAGTCTCTCCTTCCCACCACGCTATCTCCTCACTCACAAGCCGTTTCCTTCTTTGCAGAGAAGAACTGCTCCTACTTCCGACATTTCAACCCAGGCGAGAGCTCGGAGATCTTCGAATTCACCACTCAGAGGGGTGAGGCCATGGAAGACAGATGGAACTGACATGACATGGTGCTCAGCCAGGAAGCCACTTGGCAGAAAAGTACTCACTCCCTGTGCTAACAGTGGGGTGTCTGTCACCTCCCAACTACGGGGGTGCAGGTGCCTGCAGCCCTCTCTAGCCCCTTGGGGTTGGGGACAGAGGGGAGAAGGCTCCATGTTGTGGTAGGACTGGGTTTTTCCAACAGAGCCCTGGGGACACAGAAAACAGAACAAATGCTCACAGTTCTAGGGAAGGTTCCAGAAGGAGGCCATATTTCCTCCCTCCATTATTGATCTTTATCCGTGTAAGAGGCTAGGAGGTCCATGGAGTCTAGAGGCACACTGGCTATTGGGATATGGCATCACATTGGCTTGTGGTGGTTGTGGTGATGGTGGTGATGGTGGTGATGGTGAGGGTGGTGATGGTGATGGTGATGGTGGTGATGGTGGTGATGGTGATGGTGATGGTGGTGACGGTGGTGATGGTGGTGGTGATGGTGATGATGGTGGTGATGGTGATGGTGGTGATGGTGGTGGTGGTGGTAATAGAACCGTGTAGCCTCATCTCTTCCCAGGTGTGACTCAGTGAGTGAGTGCATGGCCTCTCAAGAGGGGATGACATAGAATGAAGGATGTGGTTTTTGTCACTAGGCAGGCTGGACTTCCAGCCAGCACGTGCTCTTGGGATGTGTTTTTAGAGTACAGCATCTCTGCCGCAGCCATTGCTATCTTCAGCCTGGGCTTTGCCATCTTGGGCACCCTCTGTGCGCTACTGTCCTTTGGGAAGAAGCGGGATTACCTGCTGCGGCCTGCCTCCATGTTCTACACTTTTGCAGGTAGGGAGGGGCAGCGCTGGTGGGCTGGCATGGATGGTGGGGTGCAGGGAGCCCCCACTCTGCTTGCTAGGTTCCATGCTGAGTGAAACCTGACTCCAGCACCGCTGGGAAGTCTCGAAAGCGTGCTAGGTTGACGATTTTGCACCATGATGCAATGCTCCAGGACACAGAGGAAGTCCCTAGAGTGCAGTTAGGGACAGAACCCTGTCCTCCCTGGCCACCCTCTGGGATGGGGCCAGGGCAAGGAAAAGGGGCTGCTTGTGTAGGTCTCCTTCCCATCCAGGTCAAGGTCCAAAACAATAGCTGCAGGGGGGGCAGGACAGGGCTGAGACCCTGAGACACCCGGCTCGGTCCCCAGGCCTCTGCATCTTCGTGTCGGTGGAGGTCCTGCGGCAGTCAGTGAAGCGCATGATCGACAGTGAGGACACCGTGTGGATCCATTACTACTATTCCTGGTCCTTTGCCTGTGCCTGCGTGGCCTTCATCCTGCTTTTCCTGGGTGGGCTGGCCCTCCTGCTCTTCTCCCTGCCTCGAATGCCCCAGAATCCCTGGGAGTCCTGCATGGATGCAGAGCATGAGCATTAGTCTCCGGGAAGCCCAGCCTCAGCCCAGAACCTTCTAGGGAGGGTGTCCCAGAAGAGCTGAGCCCAGATGTACCCGGGGCCAGCAAGGGCAGGGGTGTTTGGAGGTGCCCCACCTGGCCTAGCTCTGTCCTGTGGGGCCACTTGTCTATGACAGCTTGGCCCCAGACATCTTTTAAAACCTTCCAGGGATGCTCTGTGCTCACTCACGTGCTCCAGGCATGGCCCCCATCAAGATCCACATTCTCTTTCCTTCTGGGTAACAAGGTTCACGATCCTCTGTGACCTGAACACCCCCACCGGCTTCGAAACACCCTGAGAAGCAGTTCTAACTTAGTAGAATCTGTGTTTTGAAATAAAAGCTCTCAGAAAACTTCCCCCTCCCCATTTTCTTTGTCTCTTGTACCCTTGCATAGCAATTACTTGGATGCCTAGCCAATGTCTGGGAACTCTGAAGAGGGCATTGGGAGATGTGTCTGGTGAAACTGGAAACCCTATGGCCAAGCAGGGTGTTAAAAATAGGAGGACTTACTTCTAGAGTATGGCATGCTAAGTATCCAGCACTTTCACAGCACTGGAGACACCCCCTCCCCAGCTCTGATGTCTGAGGCTGGATTCCAGCTGCAAGAACACTAGGAAGTGAGGCTTAATGGTCAGAGCCACACAAGGTGCTGCACTTACACCGTTCCCTTCCCAAACCCTCCTGACCTACCTAGCCTTCAGCAATGACAGATTGGATTTTTATGTTATGAACACCAAACCTCATTTGAACCGTCCTGGCCCACTGAGGAGGTCTACAAGCTAAAAGTAGTTTTGACAGCTTCAAATTGTTTAAGGAGCCAAGTGCCAGTGGCTCACATCTATCTTCCTAGCTGTCCAGGAGGCTGAGATCTGAGGATCACCATTCAGAGCCAGCCTGGGCAGGAAGGTCTGTGAGACTCCAATTAAAGAGCAAAAAGCCAGAAGGAGAGCTATGACTCAAGTGGTAGAATACCAGCATTGAGCAAAAGAGCTAAGGGACAAAATCAAGGCCCTGAGTCCAGGCTGCAGTATTCAAAGAAGGAAGGAAGAAAGGAAGGAAGGAAGGAAGGAAGGAAGGAAGGAAGGAAGGAAGGAAGGAAGCAGAGAGGGAGGAAGGGAGGGAGGGAGGGAGGGAGGGAGGGAGGGAGGGAGGGAGGGAGGGAGGGAGGGAGGGAGGAGAATCACCATGGTCCAATCACCAACACAAGGGTTTTTAGGGAACATTGCAAATTATAGTGTTATTCCCCTGGCCCCAATAGCTCATGTCCATACCATAATGCAGAATACATTTCATCTGTTTCTGAGAGTCACCTGTTCCAGAAGGAACTGTACAGTCCTCAGACACCACCCTGTTCCCATTTGTGAAAGACAGTTGTTTTTCCAGTTACTGTGTCACAGCCTTGAACAATCCAGAAGGAAAGAGCATGGGTCTGGAGACAGCTGGGTCATGGCTGTGGTGGAACCTGTGAAGATTCTTCTATGACAGCTTAGGTGGCAGAGGAGTGGCAGCCACCTCCCCGCCACCCCCAGTATTGAGGTTCAAGGCCCAGCAGCAAGTCTGGCCCACTTCCAGAAAAAGTCACAGAGATCAGGATAATGTAAAATGTGATGCCAAGAGTTTCCTCCTGGTGGGGGAAGTCACAGTAGCTTCTGTGACCCTGCAATCAACAACAGGGCACTGGCCCTAAGTGGCAGACGTGGATTCTGGGAATAAACCTGCTCTGGATGAAAAAGAAGGCTGTGAGCCAGATAGTTTATGAGCAAGAAAGAAGACAAGACTTCATCACCTAAAGCACCATTTGGAAGGTTGACATTACTGTCTCAAACCCGACTGTGGGCTTCTGATATTTCCACATGGATGCCTAGCTTAGCATTCTCATTCCCTGGTGAGAGGCTGCTGCTTGCTGTAACCACTGTGGAGATAAAAAGAGGGTGGCTGCCAGACAGACATCCATACTGGTGTCCACCCCAGACAAGGCATCAAAGAGCAATAGAGCCGCAGGTGAACTGAGAAACAAAGCAATCCATTTCCTTCTGATCTCCTAACCACGAGAGACATTTGCTGGAATAGGCCGTGGGCCGGTCTTAGGCTGGTTGGGTCTAGCCCCATCCAAGCCTTAGTCTGAAGGGCCAACTTCAAAATAATAGTGCAGTGGGCCTCAATTGGTCTCTGTCCAGGAAACCAGAGCCCAAGAAATATCTCCCTCTCTCTGACTAACACCTAGGAGGGCCTCCCAAAGGCCTAGGGTCATAGCTCCTCTTCTACAGGAAAAATTTCAAGGATCTCTGTATACTCCATTTGGGCAGTACTAGGGCTTGAACTCTGAACCTAGACACTGATCCTGAGCTTCTTTTGCTCAAGGCTAGAGCTCTACCACTTGAGACACAGCACTACTTCCAGCTTTATCTGCTGCGTTTAAGAGTCTCATGGAATTTCTTGCTTGAAACTATGACCCTCAAATTTCAGCCCCCTGCATAAATAGGAATTAGAGGTGAGATGCCAAGCAGATTATCACTATATTACTTATGTCATCAAGTCTAGCTTTAAATTCATGTCTCTCCTTCCTCAGCCTCCTGACTAGCTGGGACCACAGGTGTATTCTACCATGCTTGGCTAAGAGGTAAAAAAGCATTTAATCACATCCTATTCCACTATTTCCCCTATCGATGTGACTTGTTCTATTTTGACCAACTATTTTATTCACAATTTGTAAATGAGTTCATTTCTAATTTATACCCTTGCCTGCTTTTAGAAAAGATCAGACTTGGAGACAAGGCATTTATAAAGTCATGATATGGAACGGATCTATTAAACCAGCGTCTAGAGTCAGGAGAGGACAGAGCTATTTGGTGAGCCAGGCCTTCAGCTCAGCCTCCCTCAGCTGCAGCCACCAAGGACATAAATTGATCCCCATACAGGGTGTTGATCCTGGTCCGTACAGCCCAGAAAGTCCATTATGGTAACAGCTGTCACCAAGAGTGGCACTTTTTGTTCTTTACCCCTGATGAGAATATTTGAGGGGCGGGGAGGAAGCTGACTTCATAGACATTGTTTTCATTTTGAGTTTGACTTTTTGTTTCTGTGCCAGTCCTGGGGCTTGAACTCAAGGCCTCGTTTCTGTTACTGATCTTTTATGCTCTATCACTGGAGCCATACCTCCATTTTTGGCTTTCTTGGTAATTAACTGGAAATCAGAATTTCACAAACATTCCTGCCCAGACTGGCTTTGAACTTCAATCTTCAGATCTCAGCCTCCTGAGATCTGGTGGTCGCCATTTTGGAGATTTAACTGTCTGCCCTTAAAAAGCAATCCCAGTCACCACTTTGAGCAACGGAGGACAGAGAACTTGCCTATAAAGCCATAATCTGAAAGACCTTAGTGAAGAGACTGAGAAGCTCAGACACATTTCCCAGTTGCCGATTTACACTGCTGGTCCATCACTGTCTCGAGTCATGCAAATAGCCTGGGATGCCACGTCATCCAAACACAGGCTCCCATGAGGCCTACAGAAATAGCCAAAAGCCAGCGAGGTGACAGAGGGTACCCTGTCTATCTAGTGGGAAGGGAAATAAGGAAAAAAATGGAAGAGCCAAGCATGTGAGGCAAGCAGGACAGAGGAGGGAGCCTGGAGGCCACAGGGAGCTCTTCAGCGAGGCCAAGCATGAATGGAGCAAAAGCTTGTGTACAGATTCAGAGGTGGAGGCCTCAGCAGAGATGTCTGGGGCTCAGGAACCCCAGCAATTCTACAGGTCCTACAGGAGTGACAGTGCCTGTGCCACATCAGGAGAGAAAGGCCCGGTCTTCCTGACTGCCTGCAAATAGCATAAGATGGCTGAGGACTGGAAGTGATGCATGTGGAATGTATGAGGGTTCAGCCAAGCTCCTCAGCCCCAGTGCCCACCTGGCATTTGCTCGGGCAAAGACCTTGGTATCTCTTGGCAGAGTGGTCATGCCTTCCCTGGGGGGGTCTGCATCCCATCAGGACTGACAGCTAATGATAAATGATATTTCCGTTAGCAGATAATTGGTATTTCCATTTTCAATTAGAGAGAAACCCTATCCAAATCACCTACTTCCCAGAATCCATTACTGGCTCCTCTGTATCAACCAGTCACAACCAATCAGTTCCATTTTGTTCTCAGAGATGAGCAGTGCAATCTCCTGAAACTAGGGTTTAAATCAATTTGCAAAGCATGTGTTTTAATGAGCTAAGAATGGTTTAAGACTATAGATCTTGCAAACTGCAGTTTCTATTCAATTTAAACACCTCACTCTGAGGATTTGACATTAGCCAGAGCTTTAAACAAAGGAGAATTCAGTGACATTTTCAGAATGCTTCATGGTAGGTAGACTTATGCCTACAGACCAAGAGACACTAAACTAGGAAGCAGCCATCAAAACTTGACAGGGCAAGCTTCTGGAGTGGAGGTTCTAACACTGACATCTAGCAAGGGGCAAAATACTTGGGAATGCTATTGCTTTGTTACTGACCGAATAGCCAACTCCTCCTTTACCACAGGACTCTTTTTCTGCCAAGTGTTGTCATCTGCCACACAGTGCCAGCAAAAGATGCCCACAGAGTGAAGAGTGTCTTTGCATACTTCTTATTATACTTTGAGATCCAGTTCAATAAATGTTCCTGGAAAGCCTGTTCTCTGAGTACATTGTAGGGTTTGTCAGGACAAGGTCTATGCCACCTAGGTAATCACAAACCCTTTAGTGTATTTATCACAGAAGACTATAGCAAAGTCTAAGTGTAGGCACAGAAGGTTCATTCCAACTTGAGGGTGTAACAGAGATGCAACTTACCTAGTCTTGATTATTGAACAGAACTTCCCCCGTGAAAACCTTTAAAGATTGGGAGAACAGTACCAAAGAGCGTTTTCCAAATTGGAGGTGGGTGTCAACAAAGGCAGGGCTTATTCAGGTAGGAGTAGTGAACAGGTCACTGTAGTCTGGCATGTGCAGGGCCTGGGAGTGAGTATGGGATACCATGACTGTCCAGCTAAGAAATGTAAGGTGTGGTGCAGAAGCGTGGATGACTCTCGGAAGTGGCACAGTCAGATCATTTCCACTGAGGTGACTGGGTGCAGGCTCAAGGCCCATCAGAAGAGGCAAGGCAATATGAAGTTAGGTCTTCCTACGGTGAAGAGGAAGATTTTCAGGAGGGGACAGCAGTGACGTCCATTTCAGATTCAGGGCTCCTTGGCTGCTTTAATGTTGATTAGTCAAAAATTATGTAAACTGCATGTGTGGTCTGCAGAATTTACCACTCTGAAGTTTTGGTGTCAATTAGTGTGTGTGATTGTGTGTGTGCTAATATTGAAGTTTGAACTCAGGCCCCTTGCTTTTTCACTCAAGGCTGGCACTCTATATGCCCCCCTTCCTGTGTGCTAGTATTGAAGTTTGAACGCAGGCCCCTTGCTTTTCCATTCAAGGCTGGCACTCTATATCCCCCCTTCCTTTTGTTTTTTGTTGGTCATGGGGCTTGAACTCTGGGCCTGGGCGCTGTCCCTGAGCTCTTCAGCTCAAGGCTACCACCCTACCCCTTGAGCCACAGCCCCCACTTCCAGTTTTCTAATGATTAATTGGAGATTAGTGCTTAGCCTGGCTTTGAACCAAGATCCTCAGATCTCAGTCTCCTGAGTAGCTAGGATTACAGGCATGAGCCACCGCACTTGAGTCATGGTGCCACTTCCAGTTTTCTGCTTGTTAACTGAGATAAGCATCTAACAGATATGTCTGGACTGGCTTCAAGTTGGGATTTTCAGATTTCAGCATCCTGAGTAGCTAGGATTACAGTTGTTGATTAAAAGGCAAAAATGCCCAGCCAGGCCGCGAGTTTGGCCTAGTGGTGGAGTGCTTGCCTAGCATGCACAAAGGCCCGGGTTTGATTCCTTGGTACCACATACATAGAAAAAAGCCAGAAGTGGTGCTAAGGCTCCAGTGGTAGAGCTCTAGCCTTGAGCTCAAGCCTAGGACTGGCAAAAAAAAAAAAAAAAAAAAAAAAAGTGCCCAGCCAGAGATTAGCTTTTAACAATAACAATAACTTACATGTTAACTTTCATACCAATATCATACTGAGAAAAATAACCCGAGAACTCTAAGATGGCAGAAAAATGAATATTGACTTGCATTTCCCTACTGCCCATATAGCTTTGGGGAATACCTCACATTGGCAAAACACAGAGGTCCCAACTCCATTGCGTTTCTATGTAAAAAACAAAACTTTTTTTCTAAAATCTAAAAATGTGTTTCTTATCCTCTCAAATCAACTGAAAGAAAGCAAAATGCCTAGCTTAAAAACAAATTCACTACAATGAATTATAAGGTTGAAGGCTGACTACCCATCTAACCTTAGCACTGTGTATTTTACCTAGATTTCTGGTGCCATATTAATGGGACATTAAGGATAAAGGTGGGGAATATGAGCATTTGGTGATCTGGAAATGCTTCTCAGATGCCCCCACCTCCAGCAAAACACCACCCTTCACTGAATAGTCAGCAAAGAATTGTTTTGCCAGCTGTATGGTCATACATCTATTGTTTCCTACACAAAGTAGTGAGGCAAACTAGGTTTATACCCTCAAATTCTGGTCTATTCATACCCAGAATATTCTGCCAACTGAGTTGTTATAGGTAATTCATGACACTTAAAAAAGTAAAATCAGACCCCTGTTGAACTACAATTTGAAATGGGGACATAAGTCAGCTTAACCCTCTAGGCCCCTTGAACTGAGAATTAGAAGGAAATAGAAAGTTCTAGTACATAAACAATAAAACAATCTCCAAATTATTAAAAAGGCATTTTATTATAAATACATTTTAGTTGTAGCAGTAAAATACATTTTGTGTTACCATGAAACTTTGAAAACAAAAGAACTTCACTGAGACAAGGATCACACGGCAGGAACTGTAGACCCCCAGGTTGAAAACTTGAACCAAAGTAGCTAAAGAAATAGCCAAAACTAAGTTAGAATAAGATGAAGACAAAGAAAGAAGAAAAACAAAAACTCTAGAGAGTGGCTTTGGGGTTATTTTATGGTACAGTCATTTTTACTTTTAAGAATAAACTCTTTAGGTATTAGAGCCTCTCTAATGAGGTATCATTTACTGCAAAGAAAAATATAATAATTGCTATCCTTTTGCCATAAGTTTGTTTAACTAGGTGGCTGTACAGCTGGTATCAGGAAGAGATAGGAACTTACAGTTCAGTTTTATACAGCCTTCCCCAAGGCAGGCTTTCCAAAATAAGACCCAGTATGAATGTGCTACACAACTGATGCTGAAAAAAGCTAGCTGATCATATTTAGTTAAGAATTATAGTTTTGAAGCATTAAAAAAATCCTGTGTCATGAATAACAGGATCCTTTAATAATAATGCAAAGCCATTATCTTTATAATTTAGAGATGTGTTTTAATCACTGTACTTAACTAGGATACAACTAACTACCTATAACCAGTACCTTCATGAGTTTTAAAGGACCAGGTCAGACGACTGGCACAGAAATCAGATACAGTACGTGATGTACACGCCATATACATGGGTTTTTAGGAGATATGTGAATATCTGGGACCCTTCCTCTGAAATGGAAGGGGTGTGGAGAACATTCTCTGGTGTCACTGACACTCTGGAACCTTAATCTGCACAGAAGAGCCCCCTGACCTGCCCAGAGCTAGAAGGAAGTCTTTGCATACAGGTATCACACAAGGGCAAAGCTCCCCCTACATGGGGACAGCAGAAAGAAACCTGTGCCAAACACATAAGCAGCCCTCACCAAAGAGCATCAGGCCAGGAGCAGGAAGGACTGGGTTTTGAGGATTCCAAAGCCATGCACCATTTGATGGCCTGTGTTTATTTCTATGCCTAAATCTTTCTACATTACACTTAAAATCATTCCCTTGCTAGTATCTCAGTAAATTCAAAGTCAAACTAAAAAAACCAGAATCTGAGCCCAATTCCCCCCACCCCCACCCCACCATGCAGTCCAGGGTGAATATTTGAAATAACAATACACAAATGTAAAAATAGCCAAAGACATTATCAGATTTAGTATGTTGGAGACAATTTCACGCTCCAAAACAACTTGTGCATACGTGTCATGCTGTATAGGTGGTAGATCGCCCTAGACTGTTTCCCAAACATAATAATCACAACTACTTTCTGCCACCACCAACACCTCAGGCTGTCCCTAACACCTGCAGGCATGGCAGAGAATCAAAATAACTGTGTTAACCTGAGAAACACATAATTTGAAAAGCAAATCCTGTGCCCTTACCCCTCCCACCAAAAACAAACAAACAAAAAAAAACCCATAAAAAAAAAAACAACAAAACTCTATCCCCATTAAAAATGACAGAATACATTATTTGGGGAGTATAGACTTTTTGAAGCTCCATGTCACTGTCACAGTAGGACAGGGACTCCTGTAAAAGTGCCTCGACAAATGCACAGTGCATTCTCGTGACATTTGGATGGCTTCTTTCCACAATTCTCATCTCTACACACAGGGTTAGCTAAGTAGCAACGAACACACAGCTCCACACCAAAGCTGGGCAGCTGTGGACACAAAACCTAACAAATGCACCCTAGAACTGAAAGGGCTTTTTCTCTCTACTGAGGAAGAACAGCATAGACCCTGTTAACGGAAAGGGGAGTGGCAGCCAAGCCAAAAGTAAAAGCATATTCTCCATGAACGTCATTCATGGTATCTGAACGATTAAAAATGATCCAAGAGATCAGTTGTTTACACCAAATAATAATGCATCATGGAAAAGACCTTCAACTTTCTCTAGACCAATGATCCTCCAAGTATGGGTTCTGGACCACGCAGCCCCAGCCAGAGAACCAAGTCTCTAGCCAAGAACCAGGAACTCGGATGGATCCAGCAGTCTGTAACAGCCAGCTAAGTCCAAGCTGACTCAAGTTTGTTTGAGAACCTTTTTTTTTTAAATCCCTCTCACAATTTAAAAAATCTTTTAACTGGATAGATTTAAATCAGATGCTACTCTCTGTTGAAAACTATGTAATTGGCCACCCCTTTCCTTGTCAACATTTTTTACAAAGTGTTGGATGAAAAACAATTATTCCATAAAAAAAAAACAATTGCTTAAAAGGTAATATTCATTTCTCCTTCTATACACATTCTAAGGCAGGCAATCACATGCTAGTATGCAAAATAAAATACAGAAGAAACCTCATCTCTGAGGTAGAAATAGTTTAAAAAGACTCCCCAAGAACATAGTGAAAATTTTTGTTAAGATTGTTTAATGAACTCATAGAATTATATAAAACTTACTATGCTTTATACTTAATATTTGTATCAAAATAAAATCTCTTGTTGAACAAACTGCAACTAAAGTCTGGTCGAATACTCTGATTGCTGACACTCTAAGTATATGAATATTATGAACATCTCTGGGCTTTCTTAGCTCTCTAGTTTACAAGTTTCAGACTCCCATTGTATCACTGGGTCTGGTACCTAAGCACAGTTCACATTTCTACATCGAGATTCTCCACATTTCTATGACTAGATCAGGAACTAGGAACTAGCTCCTAGGAGACTCTTGACAACTGTTTCTGGAAGTTTACTTCAAAGTAGGTTTGTTTTTTTTAATAGGTTCAAGTTTCCAAACGCTACATTATACATTTTTTAATGTTTATTTAACCTGATATTCTAGTTTAAAGTAACATCATGCCACTTTCTGAATGTGTTTTGTAAGAATACTGAATATTACTGAGATTTACTTCTTTTAACAAGGGCCTTAAGATTGCGAATTAAACAGGTTTGAATATGGTTTAAGCGTGAACTTAGCAGCTTTACAAAAAGTCTCAGCAAAGAAATGCCCGACCTCAAGTAGGCAGAAATGTGAGAAGCCTTGAAAAATGAACATGTCACTTACTCTTTCAAGACAATTCCTTTATGATGTGTGATAGCCACTATTAAGGGATGTTTTGAACAAGACATCGCAGTTAGAACTGTATCCACTCTTGCTCATTTCTTGGTGGCTTAAATGGAGATCAGATGACAAACAGGGAGAGACAAATCAGATCCATGAAGATCTACCTCAAGATTCAGGCCAATTTTTTGTTTTACTATTACAGGGGGATAATCAGAAGAAATCACCCGTGGATAATCAGAAAGGGCAAGCCGCTGCCTCTGAAGACCCAGAAAGGAAAAACCAGGATGCTAGCCTCAATAATATTTTAAAGCCATCATTTGTGTCTTTCAATAATACACTGACATTTTTTAACCTTGAATGTTCGTTGATTTTTAAATGGGATTTCCTTTTTTAAAAATAACTCCACTATGAAACAATGTTATCATGGGTGTAAAAAATAACTATTCCAGGAAACTCAAATTTTCTAAATAAATCTTAGAAATACTCAAATTTATCTTGAAATTACTTTTCACACCCTGTCCAAAGTAGCTCGATACATTTATAGCTTTACTCTTGAGATGAAAAATATTAAACATATAAAATCAACTCTCCTGGAGCAGCATAGTACTATATATTATTTCAATGTTAGAAAAGTCAGTTTGCTTTCTCAGCAACTTTAATGGCTTCAGAAACAAGGAAACTATTTTCACAAATAGATCTTAAAAATTGCTATCTTTAATTATGTAATGCTTACTCACAGAGAAGTCTGCTTATTTTATTTATTCTGCAATTCTTCAAACTGAAAAGACCAGCTGATGTTTACTAAACCTGAACTAACTCTAGAATCTGTGGTTTAAAAAAAAAGTAGTTTGATATTTTACACATACAACATGATCTATATGAAGAAATGAAAACAAAGGTTATGTTAGTTTAAATGTTGTGGTCACAATTTGGTAAAATATTTGTCAAGATGGCAACCCAAACTCAAAAAACACACCAGAAAACATCATGTTAAGTGAAAGAAGTTCAAGTCTTAAGAAAAATGCATTTTTAGATCAGGAAAGGAAAAAAAAAAGAAAAAAGAAAAACTCCAACTTAGCATGAATACAACTATCACCCAAAGGCATTTCTTCAAGAGAAAAAGAAAAACAAAATCTCAAGTTGCATTGAAATTCAAAAAATGAAATGAACAAAAAAATAGTACTGGCAAGAGCAAGGAAACTCCATCAAGAAACAATAAATGAACAAAGAAGTAGGAAGAAATCATAAGAACAATTAATCTTATTTAGAAACAATCTGCTCTGGAGGAAAAGGAAGTTGGTAATAATTGGTATTATCTCAGAGCTACCATCATTTTCTTCAAATATACATCTGCGTGAGCATGCTCACTCTAAGTTCTAAGGCAATGCCGAGTGCATGAAATTATAAAACATACTTCTTTTCTCCAACTGGCTTGTGGTCATCTGCTAATAGCACAACAGCAAAGTACATTATCAAGGGCACTCTGAAGCCACGCCTCACATCAGTGGAGACTTGCAATGATTCTTCAGTGAGGCTGGCTCAAAACTACTACTAGATAAAAGATTCTGAAGAGCTGGGATGAGAAGATGGCATTAAGCAATGCTGAAACTGAGAAAGTGTGTCAAAGATCAAAATAAACATCCAACGAAGAATGTAAAAAGACAGAAATAACATTCAAATCCATAACTAGCCAAAAAAATGAGAAATAGGGGGATATAACAAGTAGCTACTACTATTTACTTTAGAGAAATAATTGCTTACAGAATATCAGAGCAACTTAAGTTTCTTTATCCAAGGCTTCTATCACCCATGTATTTATGTAAAGTGGTAGAGTGTCCATGTCACTTCTTTAACAAATATAAATATAAATAACTTAAAAACAGATGCTTGTTAAAGGTTCAAGTAGGGAAAACAAAATAGCAATAAGCTCAAGAGGTGAACCAAAAGCCCTGTCATCTAGCTGCTGTGGTAAACCTGCAGTCTTTACATGTGTGTGGGGAATCAATCCACTGATAAGAAAATTATTTTTCATAGATATCCTCATAATGAGGAGACCTATTTTTCATTTGGGCTATGTCTGGAATTTTGGCATGGAACTGGACAAACACAGCCATGTGGCATTTTTTTCCCTTCTTACTAAAGTATGCTGAGCAAAATCTGACATACAGCTAAATGTGGTATTCTGATATCCAAAGAAAGCCTGGTGCTGCCACTTCCTGGCATGGCTTTCCCCCACAATGATTTATTCTAACCATTAACACATCCACAGCCTCAAGAGGCTTGTAATAGGAAGCCGTGTGCAAATGAACTGCATTCTGAGCAGGAAGGTAGAACACAAGAGAGAAGCATGCTTCATCTGTCCCAGACTTGCTAGCCTTTAACCAAAGGGACTTGGTTTACCCCAAATGGTCTGAGCATTACAGGAGGCTGAGGCTGGCCAACACAAGCTAACCCAGGTAGAGAAGAGATGTTAGGTGGAAGATGCCACTTTCAACCCGGCTTTAAACCTACTAAGAACACAGGATGGCCTGTTAAAAGTAGTCTTTTCCCACAAACTATATCTGCCTAGATCCTTAGGAAGACTGGGCTCAATGGAAAGGGTCATGCGACCCTAATTTATTTTTTTAAAGGAAGTGATTTATGGTACTCCAGAAACCTATCTGAAGTTGGGAAAAGGTAAGGACATGCATTGCTTCAAATGTGCTATAAAGACCACAAGTTCTAAAAGGGTAAACATTTTCCTTTGGATTTTACCAAAGTTCATTCACAACCATCAGACCATAGAATATTTAAGATAGCTATTTAAATTTCTTATTTTTGTACAACAAAAGGAGTAATTTAAAAGAACCAAAAGACATGAAAACCAAGGTAGTTTTCTCACCCAGATTCTGATTAAATTTGATCAATTTTTGACAAATATTGTATTTTTCCTTAGAGATGTTCCTCAAACAAAACAACTAGCAAAATAGTTGAATTGCCATAGATAATGTCACATTTTAATGTAAACATCAAATAAGGTACCAATATTTTTACTGGAGAGAAAAATAACCAAACCTCAAAAGCGGCACAATTCTGTATACCACTGAAGGGGGAAGCCAGCTTACAAACAGTTATACATGCATAGTGAAGAAAAAAGGATTTTACTAAATTCACGCAATTTTAAAATAGTTATCAAGTCTACTAAGCACCAACAATCCTAAAAATTTTTCAGCTTCATGATTTGTTTAAAAAAAACCACACACACACACTATCAAATTAACATTAAAAACAAGCTCAAAGGGTAGCTTGTCCAACCTAACTCAAACAAAACAAAACAAAACAAAACAAAATCTAAGTATGCTGGTTCTTTCACACAGAAACACCAGCAAAGATGTGTGAACTCTATCCTATGGTGGATGGAGATTATACATCAGCACAGCACACGTCATCCAAAACTCTGAAAGTCTTGGATGGCAGCATCCTGTCACAAAAAAAAAAAAAAAAAAAAAAAAGCTGATAAACTTAAAAAGTATTTAGAAGATGCTGCCCCTTCTTTTATTGAAAAAAATTTTAAATGAATTTAAGCAAAAATAACATACATTTGTACATCAACTGGCCATTTCTGGTACAGAAATCCAGCATATGGTAATATTATTGAATAAATGTAAATGCTAC
Source organism: Megascapheus bottae (assembly GCF_031878675.1). Lineage (NCBI taxonomy): Eukaryota > Metazoa > Chordata > Mammalia > Rodentia > Geomyidae > Megascapheus > Megascapheus bottae. Next base: position 14,910,572 of record NC_143525.1, read on the forward strand.
TTACAATTTTTTTTCTTTTTAAATACATTTTAGACAAACATTTTTTTCTTTTTTTTATAGTTGCACAATTAACCTCTTAGCTGCTAGCTTGATGCAAACATATGTAACAATACACAAATTTAAAAATATTTTTATTCTACATAAAAGCTGTCAAAATTCTGACTCACATCAAAAATGCAAAATAATGAAATATATTTTAAAAAATTAGTTGCAAGTCTAGCAGCAAAGCAATTAAGTGAGAACATATTTAATATTAAAACAAAGGTATTGTGCATCTATACATGAAGTCCAACTACCTTAATTCTACTGATAAAAACAGAAATTAAAACATTCTCCCTTGAGGAAAAAAAGTGATTATTTAAAATAGGAGTAAAAGCCATTGCTGCCTGAGGAGCTGCCCAGGCTGAGTTCTTGGAACAGAGACAGGGGGTCACTGCTCTTCTTGGCCTGCTCAGGAGGGGGCCTGGGCTTGGGTGGGGCCCGCAGTGCGCTGGCATAGGACATGGCCGGCTTGCTGGCCACAGTGGAGCTCTGTTGGCTGCTGCTGCTGCTGGCTGTCTCTGCAATCTGCTTGTTGGGCATGAGCGGTGGGAACTGGCCGAGATGCTGAAGCACACTGTAGTTGAAAGTGCCCGACACCTCTGCATTCTCAGACTTGATCTCTTCTTCAGAGGCTTTGACATTCTTGGGTGGGGCTAGGAGCAGAGAAAAGTAACAGGGGTTGAGGGGAGTCAGTCCAGCAGTACTGAGGAAATCTCCTGGGCTTGATGCGCCACAGATCTATCCCCAGGACCCCAGGGATAGTGGAGATCACAAAAACAGGCAAAACATATAAATCACTATGCATCTAACCAAACCCCTCTACACTATACATACACAAACAGCTAAAGGTCAAATGTGAATGCCTGTTGTGAGATAAAAAAATAATTTGTACAACTGTGCACTTATGTATAGACTGTAACAGAAATGTGCATTATCTACAACAAAAATGAAGTGTTAGGCAACATGCCTTCAATCCTAGGTACTCACTCAGGAGGCTGAGACCTGAGGATAGCAATTTGAAGTCAGCCTAGACAGGAAAGTCTGTGAGATTCTCATCTCAAATATATTACTAATTACTCAGAGAAAACCAAAGTAGAACTGTGGTTCAAGTGGTAGAGCTCTAGCCTTGAGCAAAAAGAACTTTGAGGACAGAGGCCAGGCCCTTGAGTTCAAGACCCAGGACCTGTAAACAGAGAAAAAAGGGGGGGGGGGAAGAGGAAGAGGAGGAGGAGGAGGAGGAGGAAGAGGAGCAATAGCTATATTTACAGCTCCTGGGCCATAGATTTCCTTTGTTAAAAGTTCTATCCTTTCTTGCAATATTTTCTTGCAATCATTTTCTTTTGTTTCTTTGAGACAGAGCCACATTTTGTAGCCCAGGCTGGTTTTGAACTCAGTCATCTTTTCAACACTTAGTTACTGTAATATTTTGAATAAACATGGAGTAAGGAAAGGGAGGGGAGGAGACCATGCAGAAAAACCAGCCATAGGGGCCAGGAGCTTGTGCTGTATACTTTACATGGACTATGTGATCCCCAAATCACACACTTCCTCACATGGAGTCCACCTGAGCTTCCTATCTCCAATGGCCAGCACAAGACTCTCTACATTGAGCTAGGTTGAGCTGGCTTATGTTTCTTGAAATCAAATATAGCTTAAGATAATCGCCAAATAGAGGAAAACCAGATCGTGCTGCTTTTTCAAAAAAGTTATCTTTGAAGTTAAATTAAAATAAGAAATAGACCCTGGGGAAAGGGAGGAGAAGAGGGAGGAGGAAATCTGTAGCCCCAGCGGTACAGGCAGATGACTTGAGCCCAAGGATTCTGAGCCAGTCCAGATAACATAGAAAGATTCAAAATAAACTAACCACATCAAGAAAAAAATCCTAATAAAAACCTAAGTATTTCTTTTTTTAAACCCAAACACCAATGGACCACTTTTTCTAAATTATACTGGTACTATTCAATATAACCAAGTTAAAAAAAAAAAACATTTTAATACCAGAAATAGTTCAGAATGAAAATATATTTGGTCTTCAATTATTCAATACAAAACATTACAGTACTATTTAAAACTATGAAAATTCAAATTTAAAACTATAAAAGCTCTTAAGCTTTAAGATTTTCTATGACAACTATGTCACGGATCTCTTTTTAAATTTTAAGCCATTATAATACGAACAGCTTCCTTCACACTCAAAAAATAAATCTCAAAACATCTGAAACAAGGGCCAAGAGTGTGGCCTAGTGATAGAGCACTTGCCTAGCATGCAAGAAACCCTGAGTTCAATTTCTTGGTACCACATAAACATAAAAAGCCAGAAATGGTACTGTGGTTCAAGTGGTAGAGAGCTAGCCTAGAGCAAAAGTGCTCAAGGACAGTGCCCAGAACCTGAGTTCACGCCTTAGGACTGGCCAAACAAAAAACAAATAACAACAAAAACTGATAAAAAAAAGAAGTTATGCTTCAAAACATTAGTGATTTGAATTAACTGTTTAATGTTCAAGTGTTACTTGCAACTAAAAAATACAACTCATCTCCCACTAATGAAGAAAGTAATTAAGCTGTGTGGAGAGGAAACCACAAATGATATATGCTTTAGGCATTTTGGAACTTTCTGCCTTAGCCCAGGCCAGGTTTTTAAACTGATTTTAACCACATGTTATCCTAAAACTTAAGTAGGAAAACCATGTTTTTAAAGATAAAACTTTAAGCAAAATTATCTAGCATCACTGATATGCAATTTAGATATTTCTCAGGAAATTCAAATATAGTAACATGAATAAATTCATATTAGACCTTAACAACAACAAAGCAACCCCAGGCAAAATACAACAGCCTAAAGTAGTTATTGATGAATGCTTAAAGATTAAAATGAATTAAAGTTAAAATTGTGTCTCTTGTCAGAAAACAAGCAAAATGGTTTCTTTTCTTCTTCTCTACCATGCACTACTGTTCTAAAAATATGCTTTTGGATGGCATATACTCAAAAATGGGTCAGCTGCAGAAACAATGGATTCACATTAAAAAGATGAACGAAGTTAATTTTAAACACAAAGGCTGATGGTATGGGGGAAATGCCCCACTGGAAGATCTCAGCCTCTTTCACAAAGATCCACTACAGCCTACACTGAGGATATTAGGGACACTTAGAAGACAATTCTTTATATTCGGTACAGTAAAAAGAGGGGACACCAACCCAAAAGACAATGCACATTTATGTTTCAGGCCCAAGAGAAAGCCTGTAGACTTTGTCCCAGCAGTTCAAGGTTCCCACCACCCTCATCCATCCCTGTCCCTTCTGTGCCCGCCCCCTTGTTTTTCAGCCATAGAATTCTCAGTTTGTGTGAACAGGATAACTAGAGGGATTTCTACAGCCTCCAGTGGGAGATTTCACTGTTTCTCTCACAGCCACGCTATTATACAGTATCCTGTCCACGCTTCATTAACCCTTGAAAAATGATGCTTACCTAACCAACTCCCACTTGCAGCCAGAATAAGGGCAATCAGAAAACATACTTTTCCCATGCAAAGGTGATATCTACTTAGAAATGTCTGAAGTCCCATTACTTCTTTTACTCAGACACAGGTCAAATGATCAATTTCCAAACAGTGATATGCCTACTAAACTTGCACATCATACATACCTAACTGCCATGGTCTTAAATGAATGTGCATGGCCCAGGTACTGCTCTGAGTACTGAATATTGTTCAAAGATGATACTGCAAATGGGCTGGGAAAGTATCTCAGTGGTAGGCCACTGACCTAGCATGCTCTTGGACCCTGGTTCAATCCCTAGCACAAACAGGAGGTGGGGGAATATGCAAATGACAATAGAAGAAAGTAATACAAATATTTAGGTGCTGAGGATCTCAATGAGCAGGCAACTCACCCACTCAGCTTACCTATCAACTCCCTGGGCTGAGCTGTCCTATTGGATCCATTGCATGGAATGTTCTGGTAGGAGGAAGATGAGGTGGTGTTTGCCCAGGACTCAGGGGATGAGAAGCTGAAAGAAGGTGAGTTGCCTTGGTCCTGCAGATCTTTACTCTGAGTTAGGCCATCTTGAGGAGTGTTTGCTTCTTCAGAACAAGGCTGCACTGAGCTAGATGAGATTCTTCTTTGGTACAAGGGCCGACCAGGTCCTCGGGGCTCATACTACATAAAGAAAAAGAGAAAGGACAATTTTTAAGTCAGTATAGCTCATATCACAATCCTACCCCTTTGTGGTTCACAGCAATTTTACTTTATTAAGTAGACATCCCCCAAAATATTGTTTTCAGTGGCTGTGGAACTCTGTCATAAAAAAAAAAATTAGGAAAAAGGCAGCCTTCACTTTGATATGGTATCAGGAGACTTGGGTTCAAAGCTCAACACTGTCCCTTACTATATAGGCCTGTGACAACATACGTCTGATTTGAGATTCTGTTTTCTGGTATGTATAACAGGGGGACAGAACTGGTTGTCTTCAGTTGTAAAATGCTATTGACATTTTAGGTGACTATTAATAGAACAGAACAGAATAAAGTAAGAGTATATAGGATGGAGAGATGTACTCAAAAGTTGAGTCACAGAGTCACTGGCAACTGAGCAGTGGTCATGCTAAACTCATCTCTTGGGCCTTTATAACTTCCTTCTTTCATTTACTTAGACATAATGACAAGATACAGTTGGTTCTCCTTGTCCAACAGATACTTCTGAATGGACTTCGCTTAATTTCTTTTAACCAAAAAAAAAAAATTCATTAACTTTCTTCAAAATGCTTTTCTTTTATGTTTGAAACAAGATTTCCTCCTCTCCAAACTTCATAAATGTGCACAAACCCAACTCTTTATACTCCTGACAAGAGCTACTTGCCAGCCATTTTGAAATGTCTTATATTGTTAGGGGGATATTTCATGTCAGTTCTAATAGCAGGCAGTGCAGTTCTATGAGGTGCCAGCCAACATCTAGACCTGGCTGGCTAGGGCATTTGGGCACTGATTCATACTGGCAGTGTTGCCTGGGCAACATTGTAAAATGAAGTACTCCCAGCACCCACCTCTTAGGAAGGATGAGAAAATTCAATGAGTTGGAAATGTGTAGCATTTAGATTAATTCCTGCCATATAAGAAGGTGGTCACTGTTCCCACGATTTTTTTTTTATTGTTACATAAAAGGTTGCTGTTGGGCTGGGCACTTAGTGGCTCATGCCTCTAACTCTAGCTTGACTCACAAGGTTGAAATATGAGAGTCATGGTTCTAATCCAGCCTGGGCAGGAAAGTTCATGTAATTCTTGAACTGTGTTCAAGTGATAGAGTGATAGCCTTGAGTAAAAAAAAAAAAAAAAAAAAAAAGCTCAGAAACTGTACCCAAGCCCTAAATTCAAGCCCCAGGAATGGCATCCCCCCACCAAAAAAAAAAAAAAAAAAAAGGCAGTGGTAGCTCATGCTTTAATCCTTACTACTTAAAGTCTGAAGTCTGCCAGACTATATCGCCAATGAACAAAATGCTAGACTACAAGCATTACTCAAGTGGTAAAGCACCTGCTGAGCAAAGACACAGCAAGCATGAGGCCTTGGAGTTCAAGTCCCAAGACTGTCTCTCTCCACACACAAACATAAACACACACACACACAAAGAAGGGGGGAATCCATGTTTGATTCACAGATGAGAGTGACTTTCTATTTTCACTTTTTTTGTCAGTCACAGGGCTTGAGCTCTGGACCTGGGCCTGTGCCTGAGCTCTTTAGCTCAAGGCTACCACCCTACCCTTGGGCCTAGGCCTGGGTGTTGTTTCTGAGCTCTTCAGTTCAAGTCTACTGCCCTACCCCTTGAGCCACAACACCACTTCCAGTTTTCTGGTGATTAATTGGAGATGAGTCTCTGAGTCTCATCGGGCTGGCTTTGAACCTCAATCCTCAAATCTCAGACTCCTGAGTAGCTAGGGTTATAGGCATGAGCCACTGCACCTAGCATGAGACTGATTCTTCATTGCTTCTCCCCCACCCCCCCTAATAAACTTGTTATGGTCCATTACAGTTCTGAGAAATCTTTCTTTTTTTTAAACCATTTTTTTTTCTTTTCTTTTTGGTACTAGGGATAGAACCCAGGAGCGCTTTGCCACTGAGCTGCAACCCAGCCCGAATAATCTTTCCTACACCATTGTTTTAAGTGGAAAATGGGTTAAAAAGATGAGAAAGAGCTGATCAGACATAGTAGGATACTTTTTTGGAAATATCATATAGCACAGGTAGACATCATCAAGTCAGTAAAAAGGAAAAAACTGACAGTCCAGGTCCAGACAGCTGGAACTGCAGGATATAATCGGGAGGGAACAGGAGTTGCCTAGCTGTGTGAGCGCAGAAGAAGGCAGTCTTGTCTTCAGGGAGGCCATGTGGGGCCAGCTGCAGCTATTGGATGAGGAAGGTGCGGGTAACACAATGATCTGGTTACCTCCTTTCTCACAGTTTCACTGTTCTTCTGACTCAAAGTAATCTATTCCCAATTTTTTTTGGAGGGGGGGGTCATGGAGCTTGAACTCAGTCTGGGAGCAGTCCCTGAGCTCTTCAGCTCAAGGCTTACCCCTCTTCCCTTGTGCCTGGGCACTGTCCCTGAGCTGTTTTCAGCTCAAGGCTACCACCCTGCCCTTGAGCCAAGCCCCAATTCTCATTTTCTAGAGGTTAATTGGAGATCTCAGGTTAATTGGAGTCTCAGGTTCTTTTGTACCCAGGCTGGCTTTGAACCTTGATCCTCAGATCTCAGCCTCCTGAATAGCTAGGATTACAGGTGTTAGCCACCACGCCCACCTCATTTTTAATTTTATTCTATGAAAGGAAATATTTTTCAGTAGTCAAAATCATTTTGTATGATTCTAACTTTCAAGAACTCTAAATGGCCTTATTAATTTAACCTCAATGTCAACCATGAATTTAACACATAAAATTTCTGTGTCTCAGTCATCAATGAAAGTAGTAAGTACTTCTACTTGCTTCCTAAGTGGTCTAAGGTTCTCCATTCCTAGACAACGGACTGCAACAACTAGTGAAGCGCCTCATCAGATTGGTAATGAAAACAATGGGCTTTTAAAAGCCAAAATGCAGTGTTTCTCTTCATTGTTCTACTGGGAATTGGGCCAGGTCACAACCTGCAAGGACACATTCTCAATCCTTACTGCCGATATTAAAATACAAAACTGTCACTGGCCACAGCCTCAGAAAGAGCAGATTCTAATAGTCTCCTGGAGATATGGACATTATATACACTCAGGAATTATGGTCATGCACTTTATAAGCACTCTTGCTTTAAATAATCAATATACATATAATAGTAGTACAATGAGTAGACGTAGGTCACAGGCTTAGATAAAGAAAAGTCAGAGAGAAACAGAGGCTGATACAAGAGGTCACAACATGGTAGAAACCTCCCCAAATCACAAAACTGACACATACAGCAAGTCTGCAGAACTGCTGAATAACATCTGTAACCGTTTTTAAGTAGTCATTGGCAGAGATGAATGTGTAGATGAACTACAAGATACAATTTCAAATCATAATACAAATGTAACTGATCTTTTGTATCAGAAGAGAGAAATGAAGCTTGAATTTTTTTCCTCCTCCAGAGACATGGCCTCACTGCACAGCCCTTGTGGTCCTCCCTTGTGGTCCTCTTGCCTCCTGTTTTTGTGTGCTGAGATTACAAGAGTATACCACCACACCTAGTTTATTTTTGTTGTTGTTGTTGTTTTATTTTAGTGCTAGAACCGAGGCTTGGTTTCATGCTCTTGCTCAGATTCTTCTATCTACCATTTGAGCTGAACTTGCAATTCTTACATTTTGCTGGTTAATGGGAGATAACAAGCTCATGGATTTTTCTGCCCAAGTTGGCTTTGAACTGCAATTCTCAGATCTCATCTTTAATTTCCTAAGATAGAAACTTCAGTTACTGATCTAAAAGTAAGGTCCAATTTTTTTAGTGTAAAGATCTGATCCCATAAAATTTCTTTTGTTACCATTTTAGCTCTAACACAAATTCAGACATTATATGACTTCAATCAGTTCAAAATAATTAAAATGTACAAGATGCCATTATACATGAAGTCTTAGGAGAGAAGACTCAGAACGTAATTCTTAAAAGATTAATGTCCAAAGACAGACCAGTGCCAGAAAGTATGATTACAATGAACAGAAACTAAAATAGATAATGACACTTGATTCATAATATCTAAAAACAAGGGGAAATGCCTCAGTGATATCTGAGGCCTACAAAGGCATTAACTTATTACTTTGAAAATTGTCTAATCAAGTCTATGAATTAGGCCAGGTCCAGGTAGCTCATGTCTGTAATCCTAGCTATTCAGGAGACTGAGATCTGAGGATAAGACTCTTCTCCAATTAACCATCAAAAAGCTGGAATTTGAGTTGTGCCTAAAGTATTAGAGCCACAGAACCATAGGAAGGAAGGGGAAGGGGAAGGGTGAGGGGGAGAGGAAGGAAGGAAGGAAGGAAGGAAGGAAGGAAGGAAGGAAGGAAGGAAGGAAGGAAAGAAGGAAAGAGAGAGGGGAAGAGTAAGTTTCACACAGCTGATAGGTATGAATTTTTCTTTGGAACTATGTTGTCCAAAGATCTTTCTGTGATACACATGCTAGATGTCTTAGTACCTGTCCACAAGCAGCCGTGGGCCCTAAAAGAAATGTGCTGTCTTAAGAAATTGTTAAAAAATAAAAATAATTCTAGCTAGAAAGACTGAGGAATCTAAATTTAAATTTCGTTCCATTCTTAACCATACCTAACCCACCAGGAATTTCTGTAGGGTGCTTCCCATCCTTTGTACTGCTAAACCATAGAGTGCATCACATTACATGCCATCATTATTTGTCACCTAGATGACTATGACATTCTTCACTATTTTTCTACATTACTTAAAAATAATTACTTTTACAATTAAGTGCATTATTTAACAGACTGTGTGTTGGGGGCGGGGTGGTATTCTTGAGTTCGCTTAACCATGACTGATCTGAAGAACAGGACAAAATCCACGTGTTCCAGTCTCAGCCAAGCAGCTAGGGGCTGCAGCTTACATTGCACCTGAATAAAGAAAGAAATCTCATGGAGGAAAGCCTTAACTTTTTAAGTAGGATACTCTAAAATTTGGAAGTTATAAAAAGGATCAGAATCCATTTCAGGATGTCTTAACCTAAAGGAACAAGAGATTGGGTGTAGCACTGTAGCTCATGCAGTAGCTGAAGAATGAATGAGTATTTTTCAAGTTTCCCAACAAATAATCCCCCTATTAGGGCAGCTATCTTTGTATAATAAAATTAAACGATTCCTCTAATTCTTTTCTTTTAATTAATTTATTTTTTATTGTAATAAAAAGGGTTACATGATATTTGCCAGATAGAAGGTGCATTAATTCACATATATTGATACCCTTTCACATGTCTCGGTCCCCATTACCCTCCCCTTGATTCCTCTAATTCTTATGTTTTTTCTGCTGACCATATATTTTATTTGAATGAGGAAAATAAAAAAGCTGGGCATGGCGGCATACTGCTGTAATCCTATCCCATGGGAGGCTGAAGCGGGAGGATCACATTTAAGGCCATCGGGCTCTAAGCCAGCTTGGGCTACACAGTAAAAACCATCTCTCTAAACTTAAGTAAAAGTTACTATAAGAGATAAAACTAGTTAGACAAAATATGAAAGGGACAAAAAAAAGACCATTTCCATTCACATTAACTGCTAAGCTAACATCTAAGTATTTTTATCCCACATGGGAATAATCTGCCAATATGTCTAGCAATCAAAGATCTACAGTAAGGAAGAAAAGATATTTTCTGTATTGTTAAAGCTTAGAAATGTTTTAAAAGGTGGAAACAAATAGCAAGAACACGAGCTATTCATTCTGAGATGATTCATGCAAAATCACGTTGAACATACAACAGTTACTCTAATGCACTGAAAATGTCGATGTAGAAAAAATATTTTTCCTGTCAAAAAATTTCTTCAGTCTTAAAGAACTCACTGGCAACTGAAGGTACCTATTCATACACTCACAAACATAAAAATGTCAAATATTGAGAAAACCAGGGTAGAAAGATCTTGAATTTCAAAACTAATGACCATTGAAAAAACTCAATGATTAAAGTAGATTACTCAGTGTGACATACTACGTTAGTAAAGTACAAACTTCATAGAACCTTGACATAGTTTATCCCACACATTATGAGCACATTTGAAAGGTTAAAGTGGAACCTTGCGACCCATAGCAGCAGAAATGGTGGAATACAAGCCCAAAGTCTCCCCTTCTACAAAGGAAATTAAATACCCCAAGAGCATTATAAGCAACTTTAGGGGCCTTAGGAATCTACCCGACTGTAGAACCTACAAGAACACTTGATCAAGAAAAAACAAATTTTTTAAGAATAGAAAATTCTGGTCATGAGCCAGAAGTTTGGCCTAGTGGTAGAGGTTTTGCCTAGCATGCATGGAGACCCGGGTTTGATTCCTCGGTACTCATACACAGAAAAGGCCAGAAGTAGTGCTGTGTGATTCAAGTGGTAGAGCCCTAGCCTTGAGAAAGCCCAAGGACAGTGCTCAGGCCCTGAGTTCAAGCCCCAGGACTGGCCAAAAAAAGAAAAGAAAAGAAAATTCTGGTCATGGAAAGTCACTCACAGCATGGAAATTCTTCTAGTTTTTGTGTCTTTGCCTGAAGTCCTCTTTACCCTCACCCTCCTAACTTCCTTTCTAAAGAGGACATCAGGAACTTAATTGATGCCATGGTGGGGTTTCTATTTAAAACATCTCTGTGATTGTATTTAACCTGTAATTGTGCTCTGGCTAAAATCTAACTTAAACTACTTGTAATTCATTAATATTCAAACATTTTTAAAGTTTAAAAAAAGAAAATTCTGTGATAATTACACTTCATTCTATATCTCATCCCCTCTTCTCTAATTCAGTGGCAGCCTTGAAAATAAGGACTTGAACTAACACCAAAAGGAACACAGGAAAATTTTTTTTTTAAATTAAAACACTGGGGAAATATAGTACCTGCTTAGACAGTGTTTAGTCCCGAGTTCAACCTCAGGCCTCCAAAACCCCCAAACCAAAACCAACCAAACAAAACAGAGGTCTTTGGAAATATTTAAGTATTTTATGGTAAAAATCAAGTACACCTTAAAAAGTTTAGCAGAAGGAATTTGACATAACTGACATTTGAGACTTGGCTTCCCTCTGCATCAAATACCTCAGTGTGACAACACATCAGGTCAAGTGACAGGATAAAGAATTAGCTCTTGGAACTGGCCCCTGGGTAGAAAAGCCAAGATTTCTGGGAAGTGCTAATTAACAAATATGTAATTAACAAAAGAAACTTCAAGCAAAAAAACATGAGTCAATGACAGCCATTTCCTTAGATTAGAAAAGACAAAGCTACACGAAGTCCTCAGGGATTGTATCTTAAAGCTTACCAATTTTAATAAGATCTGTCCACACCTATTATTAAATCAGTACTGACTTGTTCACAGTCTCCTAATTCCAACATGAGAAAAGGGAGTAGACTTACCTCTTCTAAGCTGGGGAGTGAAGAAGAAGACACTGTTCGAGATGACAATGGATGAAATGGCTCTGGACCAATAGCAGGTGGATGATTCTGTATCTGTACAAAGGGGTTTTGTGGTGGCCTGTGAGGTAATGGAGGCAGGCCATAGGGAAAGCCTGGCCCTATTAAGTGATTAGGCTGCAAGTTAGTGAAAGTCCATGCACCATCTGGTGCCAGGTATTTCAAAGGGGGAGGAGCTAGGTGTTCAGATGGCAATGAAAAGGGTGAGCTGAATATTGGGGGTGGAAGGCGTGGCTGTGGAAATGCTGGATTGTTCGCTACTTCAATGTCTCTGCTGTTGTCATTAAAAGTAGAAAAGTGGCTACTATGGTCTGTAGTGGATGGGGGAGATGGGACTGCTGGTGGGCTTCTAGCCTGAACTTGTCTATATTGCAAAAGTCTTGACTGAGGTGGTGGCATTTCAGCTAGCTCTCGAGTTTCACTTTGATCACGATGAGATAGCTCTCTGATTAGGTCTTGAAACCTATACAAAGATGAGAATATGAGAAAAAAAAAAAACAAAGAAAAGGAGAGCTTAGGCAAATACGTGTATAATTTCTACAAACTGAACCATAATACTTAGTCATAGGTAGCATTAGTCTCAAATAGGACTGATGCTCAGTAGATGCTGAACTAAGGACACAAAATATGACAATGACTTGATTTCTTTCTTTTCCCTTTGCATTAAAAGCATCTCTTCTACACCAGAACAGGAAGTTATAAATAGCATGATGGAGAGACTTATCCAGAGAATAGGAAACATCTGACATTATATGGCACAGGCCATAAAAATAAGCTCCAAGTTGGGACTAAAGAGTCAGCACTACCTGCTACGGTAAGAAGGCAGAATTCTGTACTACTAAGGGAAAACATATATATTTGTAATTTCTAACTTTTGGCTAATAATTTATTCCTGTCCTTATTCATTCATTGTCAAGAATTACTACTAAACATATACATAAAAATAAACAAATGGGGGCTGGGAGTTTGGCCTAGTGGTTAAAGTGCTTGCCTAGCATGCACGAAGACCCAGGTTCAATTCCTCGGCACCACACACATAGAAAAAAGCCAAAAGTGGTGCTGAGGCTCAAGTGGTTGAGCTCTAGCCTTGAGAAAATCCAAGGACAGTGCTCAGGCCCTGAGCTCAAGCCCAAGACTGGCAAAAAAATTAAAAAAAACAAAAAATAAACAAACAAATGGCCAGGAGTTTGATCTAGTGGTAGATCACGAAATGCCTAGCACGCACCAAGACTGGGGTTTGATTCCTTGGTACCACATACATAGAAAAGGCCGGAAGTGGTGTTGTGGCTCAAGTGGTAGAGCTCTAGCCTTGAGAAAGCCCAAGGATAGTATTCAGGCCCTGACTTCAAGCCCCAAGATTGGGGGGGAAAAAAAAAAAAAAACAGAAAACCACCCATAGATATGGTATGTTTCTCTTGCAGAAGAAGCCACAATCTAAGAGGCCAAACTGATACATGACTCATAGCAGACCATCCATATCCAGAACTTTTATATTTTAGTCAACCAAAGGAATTTTGTAATGTGCTTCAAGAGGGCTAGCACTTGATTTCTTTGAGACAATGTTCCAGCTGAAAGCTAAAATGTCAACTATCAAAAAAAAACAAACACAGGGGATGGCATTTCTGAGGCTGTTACTAAATTGGACTACCTTGAGAATGTTGTTTCTGCTTCATCTTCAACACTGCTGGTGAGCTTCCAGTCTGCCCTCACTGGTGGCTGATGGAGACCCATAGGTGGCTGAGGAAGATGCTGGAGGTGAGGGTGGGGATGGTGTGGGTATGGAACACTGCCTTGGCTGAGATAGGCGTGGTGTTCATTCCACTGCTGTAATCGAGCTTGCTGTTGCCTCAATGTTTCCAGAGCTACACTCCCATGCATGCGGTCTGCAGAAAAAATGGCAATAAATAAACAAACAAATCTGCCAGCATGCATTTAGAGCTTCAAAGTTTATTTTTTTCCAGTTTTCACAACTAGATTTTCTTTACAAAAAAATAGCTACAATTTGGTTTTCCATATTTGCCAGGAACCCAGAGATAAAATAAAGGTAAGTAGCTATCATCATTTAAGCACTTGGAACTAGATTCTGAGTGCTACTTTGTTGTTTTTTTTTTTCTCCCCCTAGTATTACTCTTAAAAATCAGTCTTGACTGAATTAATATTGTATAGTCAATTTCATTTGAATAAATAGGCTCTGAACTTTTCACATGTAGGAGTAATAGGCAAGCTTACCTAAAGCCTCTCCTATAGGCAGTCCTGGGGGATTCTCATCAAGGAAGGTGTTGAGATGTGAGGGAATGATGGGGCTGGGCTGAGCAATGGCTCTCAGAGGACTTTGGCCTTCTTGCAGCATGCCAGGGGGCTGCTGTTCAGGTATCACAGTCTCTGCAGGAGGAGACTGTGGCCGTTGAGAAACTGCATTATTAAAAAAAGCATTGCTGGGTCCTGCTTGATAGGCAGGAGAGAGCTGAGTAGGTGGCTGCTGGGCCTGTGGATTCAACTGGCTTTGCTGTTGGGCTACCTGATTTGGCTGAGGTGACATTTGATTTGGTTGTTCAGGCAAATTATTCTGCTGCTGGTTTAACAAGGTGTGCTGCTGTGCAACTGGAAATGGGGGTCGTGGTAGTTGGGGAAGGGGATGAAAGTGGCGGTTAGGGATTGTATACTGAGCATGAGGGGTAGGAAGAGGAAGATTTATGTGTCTTGGATTGAGATTATCTTTTCGAGGAAATTTGCTATTGGGATAAATAACACTAGGACGTGATTCAGGACTTCTATTCTGTGGGTTTGATTCCAAATCAACCTAGAAAGAAATAAGAAGCAATTTTAGTTGTAGAAAATCTACTTTTTCACAACCCTAGAACATTTAAATCTAAATGTTATCAATAATAACTGCAAAACTAGGTGCTGAATCAATCACAAGAAAAAGTGACCTGTTACATCCCTGTGAAACAACAAACATGAAAGGTAAGCATAATAAAGATAAATTTTCTTTACCCATTAGAACAAGGAATTTACTACAAGGAAGCAGAGTACCTGTTTTGGTTCTGGAGGTTTTTTCTCTGGTGTTCGAATCTTATTAATTTCAGGTCCAGAATTACTTGGATCACTTTTACCTAAAAAAAAATTTTTTTTAATCTTATAAAGTTTTGCCAGTGAATGTAACATTTCCAATGACTATACAATATTTGACAATGTAGAATATTAAACATTATTCACTCATCATTACCAATTTATGTTACAATGTGTGTTTTGTTCTGAAATTTTCAGTTACAGGAAAGAAAATTTACAAATGAAGCAAACAAGGCAGAAACTTAAAGAATAACCTTTGACAACATTTAATGATGGAAATGATCTAGCTCCGGAAATTTATAGCTTCACTTTCTTTTTTTTTTTTTTTTTTTTTTTTTTTTGTGGGGGTCATGGGGCTTGAACTCAGCCTGGGCGCTGTCGCTGAGCTCTTCAGCTCAAGACTACCACCCTACCTTTGAGCCAAACCCCACTTCCCATTTTCTAGAGGTTAACTGGAGATAAGAGTTTCAGGTCCTTTTGTGCCCAGGCTGCCTTTGAATCTTGATCCTCAGATCTCAGC
The DNA here is from genome assembly GCF_031878675.1 of Megascapheus bottae. Classification (NCBI taxonomy): domain Eukaryota; kingdom Metazoa; phylum Chordata; class Mammalia; order Rodentia; family Geomyidae; genus Megascapheus; species Megascapheus bottae. The sequence goes on from NC_143525.1 coordinate 14,925,806, forward strand.
CTCTTGAGTAGCTAGGATAACAGGCATTAGTCTTGTGCCTGGCTTAGCTTCATTTTCTTAAACATACGAAATGATGTAATATCCTGGCTATGTATAAAAGCTACATGTCTAGAAGTGGCATTATGGCTCAAAGACGTAGAGCACTCACCTTGAGCTGTAGAGCTTAGGGACAGCGCCCAGACCCACAGTTCAAGCCCCATGACTGACCGGGGGCGGGGGGGGGGGAAGCTTTATGCTTTATTCATTTGCATTTACGAATTTAAACACTGTGCCAATCCAATTTACTAAAGGAATCTAAACTGAATGCCATGGTTTGGATACTAAAGCCAATCAGTGTTGGTCCCCAGGAGCTAAGGGCTTGGTCTTCATGTGAGGCCCAGTGTGAACTGGTAAAACCTTCAGGGACTAATAGAAGGAAGTTATTAGATCATTGAGTGCCCTTGGAAGAGATAGTGGGGCCCTGGTGTCTAGCACTTTTTTTGCTTCCCTACTATTATATAAGCAGACTTTTTTCACCACACTCCCACGAAGATGTTCTGCACATCACAGGCCCAAGGCAATGGGCCAAGTGACTATGGTCTGAAACCTCTGAGTCCATAACCCAAAGTAAATCTTTCCTTCTTCTAAGTTGTTTATCTCAGGTGTCATAGTGACAAAAAGCTAACATAAAGATATTCTGAAAGAGATGCTAAGTTATAATGCTTAAAGGTAAAAGACAGCAAAGAAATATAACTGGGTATGGATGAATCACAGAGGAAGCAAAATTAAGGCTTAAAAAGTACTATAATAGACTTGAATAATCCCACACCTGTGAAAAGCTTTGCATGTATAAGATTAAACTGCTAATTTGTTTGAATTCCTTAAAGGAATCTTTGATATAGGTGTTTGTTCAAAAATACTCTTTCAGTCATGCCACTACTTTTTAAATGAACCATTATGCCAAAACCACATGAAAGTGAAAAAATTACATATTGAGTAAGAAAAATTTGACCAGCTTAAAGATACAGCAATAAAATCTATACAAAATGAAACACAAAGAGAAAAACATTGAAGGAAAAAAATTAAAAGAAAACCCAACTACTTTACACTATGTATGGGTAAATGGAGTCACTAAAAATGACAAGGTATGAAATAGAAAATAGATCTCAATACGTAAAGTTAGAAATTTTCCTAACTTTATGAAATGTTTAAAAAATAAGAAATATGAAAACTACCCCAAGGTGTATCATAATCAAACTGCTAAAACTAGTATGAACAAAATGTTTATAGCAGCCAAGGAAAAGGATGACATCAATTTCTCACTAGAAACAATGCAAGGGAAAAAACACAGGTGCATCATTAAAGGACTTATATTAAGATAATAACTGCCAAACAAGAATTTTACACCCTGAAAAAAAGAATCTTACCAAAATAAGGGTAAAATAAAAACATTCAAACACATAAAAAGTAAAAGAATTTATTACCAGGATAACCTGAACTACAAGCAATGTTAAAACAGGCATAGGAGAGGAAGGGAAGAGAAAGATTTTCTTTCTTACCACCTGTTTTCCTTCTGTGGTGCTAGGGATCAAACCCAATCTCCCCTGCATACTAAGATCTCCATTTTTCCTAAAGACTTACACATTTCTGATGAAAATATCATCTAGCAAGTTGACTATAAATCCCTGCAACAGTTTTCAAAGAGAAGGTTGGAGAACTAATACTGTTTTCATGACTTTTACTGTTAAGGCCATAATAATCAAGATGGCCTATTTGACAGGAACCAATGGAAGAACATGGGTTTCAAGTTTATAGTAAACTAATTTCCAACAAAGGGGTCAAGGTAGTTTAAATGAGAGAAAGACAGGATTTTCAAAAAAAATTATGCTGGTACAACTCAACATGCATGGACCAAATGGCTTTAGTGGCAGAGTACCAGCAAGAGACTGAGTTCAGATCCTGCTACAAAAGTGGGGGATAAACGACAATCCATATGCTCAGGGAAAATGTTTTCAAAAGGTATTTTCAGAATGTATAAACAACTCTTACAAGTTAATAACACAAGCAACTCAATTTAAAGGTAAGAGACCACAATATGGCAAGTAAACACAATGAAAGGATACTCAATTATCATTCATTAGTCATTAATGATATGCACATTTATACTACATGCACTCAGATACTGACCAGCCAGGGTCAAATTGAAAAGAATGTTAATATCAAGTGCTTCAAGGATGCAGAACATGAAATTTTAAATATTACCAGTGTTACAGTCCAGCCACTTTGGAAAATAATACAACAGTTTCTTATAAAGCTAAATACATGTTTACAAAATGCTCAGCAATCTCTCTACTAGATATTTACCTAAGAGAAATAAAAACTTATACAAGCCAAAAATTAGAGATAATTAACATATCCATCAAAGAAAGATGGATAAACACATTGCAGTGTGTCCATCTAGTGGAATACACATCAACAATGAAAGGAGTAAACAAATGATACATACAAACTAATGAAATAACAAAAGCATGAAGCCGAGTAAACAGAGCCAGATGAAAGGAACTATATTCTGCATGATTTCATTTGTATGGCACACTAAAGGCACAAGTGTGGGACGGGCAGATAAGCAGTACTCAGGGCTGTGTTGGAAGACAGGACTAAGGCAAGGGAGGGACCTAAGAGACTTTTTAAGGTGATGTGAATATCCTGCATCTTGATTTGATGGTAGTTACCGTGTATTTGTTAAAACTCATGAAATTGTATATTTATACGGTCTATAAATTGTAATTCTGAAAACGTTAAAAACCAGTAGGGAATGTTTCCTATTTATAATGACATAAAAATAACTGTATCAACTGTCTTTAATATTAATGCTAGGGCCGGGAGTTTGGCCTAGTGGTAGAGTGCTTGCCTAGCATGCATGAAAATCGGGGTTCCATTCCTCGGTACCACATACATTGAAAAGCCAGAAGTCGTGCTGTGGCTCAAGTGGTAGAGCTCTAGAGCCCTGAGCTAAAAGCTTAGTATATCACAAGAATATATACTAACAAAAGAGAATTCTTGACACCATTGCCACATGTCTCCATGTTCGGGTCCTGTGCCTGGTCTCCTGGCTGTTCTCCCATCAGCATGGTGTCCCAATTCAGCTCTTCATCAAAGCTGAATTGGCTTAGTGGTATTGTATCTGTTGTTTCTGTCATCTCTGGCCTGTTTTCTGACTGTACTGAGTGTGTTTTCTGGTTGCTGGCCTCTTACCTCTATCTAATCACCAGAAAACTAGAAGTGGTGCTGTGGCTCAATGTGGTAGAGCACTAGCCTGGAGAAAAGGGGCTCAAGGACAGAGCTCAAGCCCCACAGCCTACCAAAAAATATAGAAAACCTCATCGTAAACATCAAGCTTACAAAATCTTACCATAACCTCTGTATCTTACCTTTATAATAATAATAAAAGTGTTAAGAATTCTTCATGATTTAAATGACAGAAAAATTAGAAAAAACAATCCTAAGAGGTAATGTTTATTTAACCTAAAAGACCCTTTGAAATAGTGTGCAGCTTGTGTGCATACATGTTTGTGTCATGAAAGATATGAGATTCTCCCTCAAAGACATCTATGATTTAAGCCAGCAATCACAGTGTGATCAGCAATTTCGGAAGAGGAAGCCAAGAACAGCACCCTACCATTTCGATTTTGTTCATGTTGATCCTTCTCTGGATGCTGGTTCTGTGGCTGCCCTATGCTGACAGGTGGGTGATGTCCAAGGCCATAAGGTATAGGAGATCCCCGTCCATGGGTCTGTAACAGGTTCATATTGTAGGCCATTGCTGCCTGATGTGTAATAATTCGAGGATCCACTGCAAACCTACCCTGGTATCCTGTCCATGGTACCTAGGTTAGTACAAGAAATAAAATAATAGCATTACGTATATTTTGGACTGAAAATTGATATATTGCAGTTAATTAGGAAAGAGCAAATACAAGCACATGATTACTTTATCAACACACAGGGCACATGATGATTTTACCAAAACAATAACTGTAAAGCCAATGCTACTTAAGAATAACAATTGGTAAAATCATTTCTATGTCCTAATTGGTCAAAAATTGGCTTCCATAATCTTTAACATGTAAGAAAAAAAAAGGATTATTTTTGAGTGGAGAAGAAATTAAGGAGTTAAACTTGGTAATTATTCCTTGAGGCACTTAGTTTATATTTTTGAATAATTTTCCCTAAAATGTACATAGCACCATGAAAATTACGGGTTTTTGTTGTTTTTTTTTTTTTTTGCCAGTCCTGGGGTTTGAACTCAGGGCCTGAGCACTGTCCTTAAGCTTTCTCAAGGCTAGAGCTTGAGTCACAGCACCACTTCCATCTTTTTCTATGTATGTGGTACCAAGGAATAAAACCTGGGTCTTCATGCGTACTAGGCAACCACTCTACCAGTAGGTCAAACTCCTGGTCTGAAAATTACTTTTTAACTCATAACTATAGTTATATAGTTAAACAGACTGAATAAGAAAAGAGGGGGAAAGTTAGAAGAATATAGATTAAGAAGTGGAATATCATTTGATATTCCAACGTGCCAAGAATAACCTAATCACTTAATGGTCATTTCCTGCAAGCAAAATGCAAACATATCATTATTTTAATGAATGTCATTAATTCAGCTCTACCTTAAAATATAGAAACAGAAAACCAGTTTGCATATGTCTAGGTATATAATCTCAGCACACGAATGCAAAAGGGGCAGACATAGTGACTTAACTATTTTTTTTAAAGATAGTCCTAGGGTTTGAACTCAGGGCCTAGGCACTATCCTTGGACTTTCTCAAGGTTAGCACTCTACCACTTGAGCCACAGCACCACTTCTGGCTTTTTCTGTGTATGTGGTACCAAGGAATCGAACCCAGGTCTTTGTGCATGCTAGGCAAGCACTCTACCAATGGGTCATACTCCCGGGCACCCCCTATTAGTTTTACTACAATGTAATTCTAGATATAGACTATTAGAAATCTTACATAATAAAAGCTTCATTGACCTCATAAGTGAAATAGAAATCCTAACAGACTTACTAAATAAAGTAGATGATGTATCGTGTTGCCAAGCTGTCTGGGAAGAAATAACTCAGTTGAAATCTAACATATAGGAGAAACATAAAATCCATGTTCTTTACTGTGAATTAACAGGGCAAACATGGCTATGAAACATTTGCAATGAAGCAGTTTCTAGGATGTGGGCAGGGGTGTCAAAGATCACTGGCACCTATGCCAGTAATTCAAATTCTTCACCTAAATTTAAAAATGTATGTATATATATATATATATATATATATATATATATATATATATATATATATATATATATTTCCTACGCTAGCATTCCTGAATTGGGAAATTCTCAAATTTACTGTAAAATTAAGAAAATTACCCAAAGATCCAAAAATTTTGAAGGAAATAAAAATAGTTTATATATAGATCGAAGCCCTCTAGAAAAAAAATCTATCATCTAAGCAAGGATATAGTAATGTTTGTAAAGTAGTAGTCATATTTCATAAGGCAGAGATTTATCAGAAAAGCCAAATCAACAAGATTTGATTTTCTATGTACCTCTGCCTCCACCAATAAGCTATTCCTTAGTATGTGATTTATATAAGGACCAACTGCAAAAGACAAAAACAAACAAAAAAACCCCCACTGAACAAAGGAGCTACTTACTAGCTGTTAACTTTCAACCAAATTTTCCTCAGAAAAAAGTTATTTCAGAAGACTACTGAAGCTTCTAAATCAAAACATCTAATTCACAAACTTCTTTGTAGTCTCTGATAATCCAATAACAAATTGTGAAGAACAACATACATTTCTTTGGTCATTTCAAAATTTAACATTAAGAGTTACTTTAAAAGGTGCTTACAGACACCAGCTAAGAGATTGGGAAAGCTGAAGCACAGTTTTATTAACATGTGCAAGACAAGTACTCCCCAAAAAGAGGTTGGCAGAATTATCACTGCTTTAGTAAAAAGTATTTGCTGTATATGGTAAAGAGTATTTCAAACATCCACTTACAGGTAAAGGCACCGACATAACTACATTCCCTCCATAGACAGCAGGTACATAAAGAATACTTGTCCCAGTATGAGGATCTATTCTTTGAACGGGGCTTGGAGATTTTCCCAAGTTTGGGTGAGGTCCAAGAGGGGGTGGAGGAGTGTATGCTCTAATAGGATTGCCAATAAGTACAGAAGGATTGGGCTGAACTGAAAAATAAACAGAAAAAGGATGCACTCAATAACTATACAGTCACCTAAACAAAAATAGTTTGAATCATTCAACAACAAATAGACTTCCCAGGTGTGCCACAAAATATCTTATAATCAAATAATTATCAGCATGGACAAGTAAAGCGTATTAAGAATCATAACCATTTTACAATGTTTTCTGTACAAATATTCCTTTTATTAATTAGCACGACTTTAGCTTCTGATGAATGAAAAATACCAGACAGGTACTAAGGCTTACATCTGTAAGCAATCTGCTTAATTCTAGCTACATCTAGAAGGCTGAAATCAGAAGGATCTTAGTTCAAGGCTCACACTTATTATTCCAGTAATGAGGGGAAGCATACAACAGGTGGAGAGTGATCCAGGTGTCATAAAGTAGGTGGAGAACAGTCCAGGTGAACAAACTCAAGCAAAAAAGGCCCTAGCTTAAAAAAAAAAAGAAAAAAAAGCTTAATGGTAGATTACATACCTGGTGAGAATGAGGACATGAGTTCAAAACTTACTATTGTAAATACTGGAGAGAGACAGATATAGATACAGAGACAGAAACAAGAGAGGGAGGGGCTGGGGGAGAGGGAGGGAGGGGTTGGGGGAGTGGGAGGGAGGGAAGGAAAGAGGAAAAGAAGGAGAGAAAAAGAGAGGGGAAAAGCTAGAACCAAGCAAGCACATGTTCCCAGGAACACATGTGCTCCTTTGGGGAGCAGAAAACACAGTTCCTAAGGGGAAAAAAAACTGACTTGCAATTGTAACATAGCCCATACAAAAATAAAACTAAGTAATCATTACCTTAAAAAGAGAACTCTGCAACATTTAAAAACATTCAAATAAACTTTATCTTGAAAATGTATATGACCTGACATTTGTAGAACAGAAATATTTCTGTTGCACCTAAGGCTTAAATTTTCCTGCAAAACTTTGGAATATATATGCACTGGTTAATACACATGATGACTAACTTTCAGAAATGACATGCCAATATATTGACAAAAAAAAACCCCAGCAAATTTCAAAGTGACTACGACTGCATACAAAAAGAGAAATGAGGCAGAGGTAAAGAACTGTTTTTCATGGTAAAATTTGGGATCTCTTTCTATCTGTCCCTCTGTCTGTCTATCCATCCGTCTGTCTGTCTCCTCTTTAGAGACAAGGTCTTCTGGTCTAGGCTGGCATCAAACTCATGATCCTTCTGCTTCCACCTCACAAGTGCCTAGCTGAACAGGATATATAGCTTACATAATAAAAGCAAATTTCTTTAGGATTAATTTTTTTACCTACCAATTCCATCATTCTGGAAATGTTCATTCTGGGTAGGAAGCAGGCTTTTCCCCTTTAAAGAAAAAAATATATAATCTAACTTAGACATGATTAATATTAGAGAATAAGAATTCTTTTTACTAATCATATGCAAATTAAATAAATACCAGCAATTAAAATGTAAAAACCTGTGAGTCAATAGTCAATAACTACTAGATGATTAGAGACAAATTTCTTTTAAAGTTGAGGTCACTGCTACCTTTGGCACTCAATGTCTCAGTTTCAAATTAAAGGTGCCTAAACTTCTCTTTTGAATGAGTTTCTAAGATAAAAGTAGTATGCAGTCAACATTAAATTTGAATTCAAATCCTTTTTTAACTTCTTTATAAATTTTCTAAGAATTAAATTATGAAACATAAAGTGTGTTTTTCAAAGAAAAAAACGTCAAACTTCTATTTGTGAAGAGAACCTTGAAAATAGCAAAGGAATTTAAACATGGTTCAGGATTATGATATATGCAGTATGATTCATAATATCTTAAAGTACAAAATTTTCTAAAGGAAGAGGAAAAGAGGTACTGTCCTAATTTGTTTGAGAGAAAATCCAGCTAATTGCTAGGAGCAATTTGAAAGTATATACCAGGCATCAAAAATGCACATACTTTAATCCCATAATTGCAGTTCCATGAATTTATCCAATGAAATAATCATGAATTTGGGAACAGATGTTCATTGTAGCATGACTTAGATGTGTGATTAACGTTAGCAATCTAACAATGGAGGGCTTATTAAGTAAACAATGGCAGACTCATATAAATAGCATATTAGTCTACCATTAAAAGTAATGTCAGGCTGGGAATTTGGCCTAGTGGTAGAGTGCTTGCCTAGCATGCACAAAGTCCCAGGTTCGATTCCTCGGTACCACATTCATAGAAAAAGAAAAGCTGGGAGTGGTGCTGAGGCTCAAGTGGTAGAGCTCTAGCCTTGAGAAAGTCCAAGGACAGTGCTCAGGCTCTGAGCTCAAGCCCGGGACTGGCAAAAAATAAAAATTTTTTAAAAATAATCATAATGTTATTAAGCTGAGTAATTCACACACATAAAGAAAACTAGTCAGGAAACTGAGACAAAAGGATCAGTGTTCAAAGACAGTCCAGTAAAGAAAGTCAGGGAACTTATCTCCATTTAAGCAGCAAAGCTGGCCTAGAAGCTCAGCTCAAGTGGTATAGCACCAGCTGATTAAGCAAGGCAAGCATACATGCAAGGCCCCAAATTCAAACCTAGAACCAACGCTGGGGGTGAGCAGAGAGGAAAAGAAATATGTGAAATATTTGAAGAGACACTACTTCTGAAGTTCTGGACTTTCAAAACATAAAAATGAAACTGTTCTCTTCCTATTCGCTAAATGTAACTGATACATATATAGCCAGAAGAGGAAACGTGACACACTAGAAAACTGACCTCTAGATCCATGCACATTTAATTATACATGATACCTGGGGCCTAAGTAAAGAATGAATAATGATTACAAGAAGAGGAAAACCTCTTTCCTAACAAAAGCAACAACACTATGATGTTTCATTTATCTACTTATCTGTCAGAATTTAATACTCTGGAGGTTTCAGGTCAATTGGTTAATATGTACAGACAAAAATATCAAAGATCTAACTGAAAAGTCAGAAGAAAAAATAGCTAAATCTAGTTGGCCTATAAGACAGAAGAGAAAAATTTTCACAGCAATTGACACCAGATTAAAAAAAAAAAGGATAAATAAAAAATTAAGAAAATCAACAGGCACGGTGGTTCATGCCTATAATCCTAGTTACTCAGGAAGCTGAGATCCGAGGAACAGATTGGATCGTGGTTCAAAGACAGCTTGGGCACTAAAGTCTGTGAGACTCTTATCTCCAATCAACCACTAGAAAACCAAAAGTGGCACAGTGGCTCAAGGGGTAGGGTAGTAGGCTTGAGCTGAAGAGCGCAGGGACAGTGCACAGGCCCAGAGTTCAAGCCCTACAACTGACCAAAAAAAAAAAAAAAAGAAAAGCAAGAAGAAGACAGGAAAGTGAAAGGCAGAAGACACAGAAGTAAGGGTATGATCAGAAGTATAAGCATTACAAGAAGAACAGAGAGTAGCACACACTGACAGCAAGGAGAGCCCATGACTAACAGGTAAGACAGTTCCAAGACATAAAGAAGCATTTAAATTTCTTAGCCTCTAAAGCTATCACACTTAATAAGGGACACTGCATATACAATTTACATGTGCACAATCCCTAGGTCCTGTGAATTAATAAGCCGTGTTATATGACTAAGGGTCCAGATACAGTTCAAGTTTGGACTTAAAATAGAGAGATTATCTTGGACTATATGTGTGGACCCAAGCTAACAACATGAGCTCTAAACCCAGAGCAATCTTTCTGATGGTAGAGGTGGTAGAAAGTAAGTCAGAGATTCTGAGAGAGAAACAATCCAACACATTGTTGCTGGGTTTGAGATTTAGGAGGCACTTTTGAAAACCACAAAACCTGATATCTAGCAATGAAATGAGGCCACTAGTCCTATAATCTCAATTGGATTTTTTCACCCACCTGTAAGAAACCTAGGTAGTTAACACCTTGGTCTCAAGTTGGAGAAACTCAGGGCAGAGATATCAACCAAGTCAATCCCCAACATCTGACCCACAAAACTGTACGGTGATCAATTAGTGCTTTTTCAAGTCGCTATGTTTAGGATAAGTTATTAAAGCTGGGTTTGAATTTAGGGCCTTGTGCTAAGCTTCATTGCTCATGGCTTGTAGTCAGTCTATCAAGTTTAGTCAAACCTCTAGCCCTGGCACTTTTCTGGTTAAGTGAAAATGGAGTCTCTCAGTCCTTTTTGCCCAGGGATGATTTCAAATCAGTTCTCAGTTAGAGTAGCCTGACACTTGGCCACATATGAATAATAACTTTAAATAACCAGATATATAAATAATTTTGTGAGCTAGTGATACAGAAAATAATAGAAGACGTCTATAGGATCAGTGAAGATGATTACTTTGGCCTTAAATGACACTGCCTCCCACTTGCAGAAAAAAAAAAACAACAACAACAACAAAAAAAAAACACTATATTACACTTTGTTGAATGTGTCGTAACTATCACTCTCTTGCCAGGTACTTACTGAGCACTGACTATGTGTAATATTTGAGGCCAGGCATTATGGGCCATTAAAAAAAAGACAAAAACAACAAAAAAAGTGCTATGTGAAGCTATTTCTTTTCTCTTCATTTCCCCTTATGGCTTACTGTATCTGAATGTGGTACCTGATATATTTTATCTGTTTATTTGAAAAAGGGAAAGTGGGAAGGGAGGGAAAGGAAGTGGGAGAAAAACCCGGGAAGGGGTAACAATGTTCAAGAAGTAATGTACTCTCTACCTAATGAATGTAACTGTAAAGCCTCTGTGTATCACCCCAAAAATAAAATAAAAAATAAAAAACATAGGAAGCCCAGTGCTGGTGGGCTCACATCTGTAATCCTAGCTACTCAGAAGGCTGAGTTCTAGGACCAAGGTTCAAAGCCATCCCAGACAGAAAAGTCACATGACATGGGTCTAGTTTACCTAGGCCTCCTCTCCTTAGACCAACCATATGACCTGGTAGACCTACAAGGTGTTTTGCAGCTGTTTACTCCCATCAATAATGCCAACCACATTAAGTATATTTTAATTAAACTAAGAATATACAACCTAGTAATTAACATAAAAAAGTAATTCTCAGCTTAAAATCTATTTAGCTGAAATACTTTCAAAATAATATGCCATTTTGTATGTGTGCATGCGCGTGCGTGCACATGCATGCCTGTGCATGCACATACTGGTACTGAAGTGTTGCCCTATAGCTTTTCTAGTCAAAGTTGACATTCTACCACTTGAACCACAGCTCCACTTTCTGGCTTTTTGCTGGTTCACTGGAGTTTCATGGGCTTTCCTGTCCAGGCTGGCTTCAAACCATGATCCTAGATCTTAAGTTTCCTAAGAACCTAGGTTATAGGAATGAGCTACTGGTCCCCAGCTTAAGCCACTCTTTATTGCTTACACATTTGTGTACTGAAGTTGAACAATCATGCTCTTTTAATTTACATTAAGAATTTTAATAGCAAGCTAAAGACACAAACGCACACAGCCACCAGAGCAAATACTACACATGCCATTGTCTGAGACAATGCTAAGAAATTTTTCAGGCAGTCTAGTAAATAAGCCAGCTGTCTCTGCCCAAAATAACTATAGCACAAAAGTGGAAATGGGCTTGATTCCTCACCTCCACTCCCTCTGACTGTAATTCTTCCATACAAAAAAAAGTCATAGATAAGTCATTGTGACAAGTCACAATCACTTAATTGTCAACAAGTCAGGCAAATTGCCTCAGGTGTCAAATGTCACTTGACTGAGTCATCAATAAAAATCAGAACCATCTGTTTATATAAATACTGCTGTTCTAAAAAGATCTTTGTAAATGATATGTTGCAAGGACATGTTTTTAAGTTGTGTTGTTTTATCCCCTCTTAGCTGATAGCTACACGTCTACTGGCAGGGGGTCCTGGGAAGTTAAGAGTACACAAAGAAAGGATGCTGGTGCTTAAAACTCCTTGAGGATGATTATGGAATAAAGATGATTAAACTATACTGTCTTCTCAAATCTAGAAAAATTGTTTGCAGAAAGCATTGGCCACCATATCAACTTCAACTCCAATACTTAAAAAGTAACCTGCAGCCCAGAAAGCCTTTGATAATAGAAGCATTCTCCTCCTGGAACCTCTCCAGTTCCATTAACAGGAACTCTACCTTGGGTGGTGATTGCTGCTGCCTGCTGCCGTTTCCTGAATGCTGCAGTCTGAGAGCCCGAGGAATAAACTCAGGAGCCAGTGGATTCAACACATATGTCTTCTTTAGTTCTAATGCTTCTAACTGAGCCTTGATCTGTTCAAATGTGATCCCATGGAGGCTATGATTTTCATGACACAGAGCAATAAACCGCTCCCAAAACTTCCTACAGAAAATAAGTTGAGATCAGGTTACAAATTAATTGGTGAGATCACAGAAACAAATATACAAATCTAAAGATAATTTCAAATTCTGTCCCCAGCTAAAGCCCTAAATCCAACAGCCATCTGACTAAGACCAAATCAGAAGATTTCAGAAGTGTGATATTCAAACTATAGTCAGGCTTAATACAAAATGAACGGCTCATCAATGTAGGTAACAAACATGATCAATGTTAAAGTAATGAAGAATGAGTAAGGAGTAAGCAACATGATTTCAAAACAGGAGGTAGCTAAATTTATAGGAGACTTGCACATCTAAGCAAACTTGCATATATACAGGTAGATCTAAATACAGTCATGCTCTACATTATGACTGCAATAAACAAGAACTGCAGACACAACATGGTTCCATAAGATGTTATCATGTGACATCAAAGGTTCTTTTAATTTGTATAAATATTTACCATATAATGTCCATATGACATGAACTCACCAAACAATGCATTTCTCAAAATGAACCATTAAGCAATAGTGACTGTATACACACATATGCAACTTGAATTTATATGTACATTAGTATGAATTATAGGAGTCTGGTTCTAGATGGTTAAGAAAAGCAAACTAGGATTATGCTGATATTTAGTCAAATGTGGCTATTCATCAAAATAATATTTATTAATTAATTTCAGATTTTTAGATTCAGAGTGCTACATTAAAGATAATTCTAGCCAGGTGTGGGTGGCTCATGCTTGGAATCCTAACTGCTCAGGAGGCTTATCTGAGGTTCGTGGTTCAAGGCCAGCCTGGGAACAAAAGTCCAGAAAACTCTTATCTCCGATTAACCATCAGAAAATTTAAGCTCTGACTCAGGGGTAGGGCAGTAGCCTTGAACTGAAGAGCACAGGGATAGTGCCTAGGCCCAGAATTCAAGTCCCACTACCTACCAAAAAAAAAAAAAAAAAAAAAGAAGAAGAAAATTCTTCCTTATATTTTCTCTTGTGAATAGAAGGAACAAAAAAATGTAATTCCTTCAGAATGTTCCAGAATTGAAAATGAAGCTTTCTAATGTGCATTTCTTAGCAACCCATACTTCCTATACCTGAATGATGATTTTGTTAGTCTTAATTCCTCTCTTTGTCCAACAGTGTTCTCATGGGTAAAAGGGGAAAATATTATCATCATGCTTACAATATTGAAAATGCTTTATTCCTCACTCCTAAACTTAGGGATTTTAGATATTGACTTACAATTACTAAACAAAAACACAAGCATAAAGGATGGCTTTCAGTTTTTTACCTTTACCTTAAGGACCACTGAAAATACATGAAAAGGGAAAACCTCTGATGACCCTGGATCACATACAGTGGTGTATATGTACAAATATGTAAATATACAAATAGACACACACCACGTTAATAAAATGTGCTCATAAAGAAATCCAGCTAGGGCTGGGAGTTTGGCCTAGTGGTTAAAGTGCTTGCCTAGCATGCATGAAGACCCGGGTTCAATTCCTCGGTACCACATACATAGAAAAAAGCTGAAAGTGGTGCTCAGGCTCAAGTGGTAGAGCTCTAGCCTTGAGAAAGTCCAAGGACAGTGCTCAGGCCCTGAGCTCAAGCCCAGGACTGGCAAAAAAAAAAAAAAAAAAAAAGAAATCCAGCTAAAGCAAAGACCTTCTCCAAATGTGGTGGTCTGGAGACAGTCTCCTGTGCTACCTCCTCCATTGAGCGCATTTGTCAATTTGAGGGAAAGGCAACACTAGGAGGGAGAAGAGCTGGTCTGGAGGAAGTCAATGTGACATGTGTGTATGTATGAGTGAACAACAAAACAGCTTCAAGATTGTGGGCAATGATTTACACTCTGACTCACACTGCCCACTTCAAGTGTGAAATAGAATAGACAGATACACATTGCAAGGTGGCTAGGATCACTGAATGATGTGCTATGTACAGGGTACACAGCCAGCACCTGGTTATGCTGACTGCTGTCAGTAAATGGTAGCCACAATGTTAAATTTGCTAGTAAGGGAAAACCAAGCTCACTCTATTCATTTCAAACCAATAGAAAAATTGTTTGAAAATAGAACAAACTAGGGGAGAGAAGAGAAGCAGAATGTCTGGGAGGGGGTACTAGCAGTGTCTGAGGGCTGAGCAAAGAAGAGAGTGAAGATTGAATACTGTCAAATACATCATTTGTAATTATGATGACTGAACAGTGAAATCAGTTTGTTTAGGGGGAAAAAATGATGGAAGCAAGAGAATGAGTGGAGTACACTGTAAATGTGTGCAAACATCACAGTGAAATACTCTTCCCTTTTTTTCCTGGCCTGGGGCTCAAATTCAGTGCCTGGGCATTGTCCCTGAGCTTCTTTTTGTTCACCATATGAGTCACAGCACCACTTCCAGCCTTTTCTGTTTATATGGTATGAATCAAATCTAGGGCTTCATGCATGCTAAGCAAATACTCTACCAGGAAGCCACATTCCCAGCCACTATCCCCTCTGTTAACCGAAGTAAGATAATAAAAGAAAAATTTACACACAAAATAACTTAAAACTTAAAAACAAAGGGGACCAGGAATTCGGGCCTAATGGGAGAGTGCTTGCCTAGTATACACAAAGACCCAGATTTGATTCCTTGGTACCACATACATAGAAAAAGTCAGAAATGATGCTGTGGCTCAAGTGGTAGAGTTCTAGCCTCAAGAAAGCCCAAGGATAGTGCTCAGGCCTTGAGTTCAAGTCCAAAGACTGGCAAAAATAAATAAATAAATAAAAACAAAAAAAGAACACATAGCTGACTTCTAACGAATATTCAGGACAGTCGACAACCACTTTTTACTATTCTGAACTTACTATGACAGGTACTAGTGAAATATAAAGCCAAGCACAGGACTACAGTACTTAGAAGGCTGAGGCCAGCCTGGACTATATAACAAGAGCTCTTCTACTTCAACTCCCAGAAAAGTAATTCCTAATATATTTTTTTTAATGAAACTATATCTAAATTTATTTTCAGTTATTTTTCTAAAAGAAAAAGTTAACAGTTTTTTAGTACTCCAAAGTGCCAATCTTACAATACTGGCTTAAACAATTTAAATTTCTGTTAATTAGTACAAATAATAAATGTATAAAGGAATATTTTCAGTAGATACTTTGACTACACTTCAGTAAAAATTAGTCCTCATTACTACAGTCTAATGAATACTAATGATGCTATTGAAAGACAAGTCAGGTCTACTTCTAATCTGATAGGAAAAGAATTTACACTGAGAAGCCTTAAGAGAAAATTACTACAGAGGAAAACTTATCAAAAATCAAAACTAATATAGCAATAAAGAAAAAAAAGGAGGCAGCATATAAAATTTAATCTCTAAAGCATGCACACGCACGTGCGCACGTGCACACACACACACACAAACACACACACCTTAAAATCAGATGGTATGGACTTTATAAGTTATTCTCATTTAGTTAATCATCTGTCTTCCTCTCCTATCAAACAAGGATGGACATTTTTGCCTATTTTCTTCATTAGTATGTATCCAGTGGTAAGAAGATGCTTAGAACATTGAAGGCATTTAGGAAGTATCTGCTAAATAATTTCTGAGTGAATGACTACAAAATTATGCATATTGGGCTGAAAATGTGGCTTAGTGGTAGAGTGCCTACCTAGCATGCATAAAGCCCTGGGTTCGATTCCTCAGTTCCACATACACAGAAAAGGCCAGAAGTGGCCCTGTGACTTAAGTGGTAGTGTGCTAGCCTTGAGCAAAAGAAGTGTAGGTACAGTACCTAGGCCCTGAGTTCAAGTTACAGGACTAGCCAAAAAAGAAAAAAATATTATTAAATAGACCTTTTCTGCTGGATATCAGATAATAATATTCTCGATTTTGATTGGCCATGGTCAGATAAAAATACATATCCTTTAGGGATCCAAATACATCCCTGTTAATATCTTCAAGAATAACAATTACCTGCATCTTCCGATAGAGCACAAAGCAATGGGATCGCCCACCACAGCAACCAGGGATTGTGCTCTTGTGATGGCAGTGTTAAGGAGCTTATAGTTAGATAAAAAACCATAATCCAAGTCCTCTGTGGAATCTTCCAAAAGTTGCTCTTTCTTTTTAATTGGTGCCTGCTTATGTTTACAAGTATGTCTTGTACGTACTGTGCTAAGAAACAAAACTCTGAATTGCTTTCCTACAAAAAAGAAAAAATGGGAAGAGATGAAGTTGTCATTATGAATCACTAATATAATAATAACATTGCATTTTTTATATGTACTTGCTTTAACAGATGTTGACAAAGATATACGGAGACTAAAATCCTTTGCACTGTTGGTAGGCAAGTCAAATCATACAGCTACTTTAGAAAATAGTGTAGCAGGATAGCCCTCAAAAAAAAAAAAAATGTCAACATAGCATTATCATAAGGCTCCTTTCTGGGTATCCACCCAGAGGCACAGAAACAAAAGTCCTAATTTGGACATCCATACTCATAGCAGCAATGACTTATTCAGCTTTAAAAAGGCATGAAATTCTGACACATGCTACAATATAGATGACCTTGAAGACATTATGGCAGTGAAATCAGCCAGTCACCAAAGAAGAAATGCAAATCTAAGATCTGAAATCCTAAAACACTGCTGATCCCAAGCACTTCAAGTAAGTGCCTGGGATATGTACTCAATAAATCCATTTGTCCAAAGTACCTAAAACAGTTAAAATTCAGAGAGACAGGAAGTAGAATGGTGGTTGCCAGAGGTTATGGAAGGAAGAATGAAAAGTAAAAGGGGTACAGTTTCAATGTAGGAAGATTAAGGAAATTCTGAGGAAGGACTCACTACTTTTGAGTGCTAAAGTGGGAGCTTTTATATTATATACATTACACTGCACTATCCTCTCACCAAAAAAACATTTCAAATGTTTCTGCCAAGTTTGTGTGGGGGAGGGAGGGGGTATGGGGGAAGAGTCATGAGGCTTGAACTCTGGGCCTGGGCACTGTCCCAGAGCTCTTCAGCTCAAGGCTACCACCCTACTTCCTGGAGCCATGGTCCCCTTCCTGGTGATTAACTGGAGATAAAAGTCTCAAGGTCTTTAGTGCCCGGGCTGGCTTTGAACCACAATCCTCAGATCTTAGCCTCCCGAGTAGCTAGGATGACAGGAATGAGTCACAGCACCCAGTCTTCTGCCAACTTTTGAAGTTAACTCTACCACCAGATTCTATCAACAAAAAGACCCTTCCAGGGCCGTCAGTTTGGCCTAGTGGTAGAGTGCTTGCCTAGCATGCACAAAGACCCAGCTTTGATTCCTCTGTACCACATACATAGAAAAAAGCCAGAAGTGGTACTGTAGCTCAAGTGGTAGAGCTCCAGCCTTGAGAAAACCCAAGGTCAGTGCTCAGGCCCTGAGCTCAAGGCCCAGGACTGGGGGGAGGAAGAAAAAAAAAAAAAAAGAACCTTCCCTGAAGCAGGGTTCATCACTCAGCCTCGAGCCAACCTTTGCCAAAATGGCTGATTCCCTAAGAAAATGCTCTAGAGGCGAAGTGGCATTTCTTTTGTTATGTTCTATTTGTAGTAATCTGCATACAGGTGCTCTTGTCTTATGACAAGTCTCCAAATATTTTTTAAGAAGTTTTAAGGTTAGCCCTTTAATCTTCCCTAGGCCAAAACAATATTTGTTTCAATCACTCCTAATGCTCATTCTGTTTTTTTGACTGTTTAAAAAGAAAGAAAAGGGGAGGGGGAGAGAGGAAACTAAGATTAAAAATCAAATGTGAATATTCCTTAAGGTATATGAATCTGAATAACTTAATTTATCCTAATACTTACCTTGTACATTGAGCACCCTTTCCACATTAACATCAGATAGTCTCTTTTTCCGAAGCTCAGCTCGTATCCTAAACACTTGATCGGCATATGGAGTCACCACACCAATACTGCCATCATCTAACTTCCCCCATGCTACTGGCCACTTCCTTCTTAACTCTTCTACACGTTCTACCACTTCAAATACCTTTAAACAAACACATACATGGTAAAGTTATCATCAGCATTTACACAAAGAATATGGTAACTGAAATAGATTTATGTGAACACACAAAGAAAAACAAATATTCAAACAGTAATGTTCTATAATAATGCAAAGAATGGGGGAAAAATCAGAGACAATAACTGGCAGCTAGCCTCATCCTTCTGCTTTGGGAGAAAAAGAGATAGGAAAGCAGAAAAGCAAGTCTCCACCTCCCAGTGCTTCTTGGTACACTTCCTACAGATGAGGTCAATGAAACTAGCCAACCAGAAGATCCCTGTCATGTACCAATGAGTCCCAAGTCCTCTCCCACTGACATAACCAGCAGACCAACTAATAACTATCAATTGACACCAAACTCAGGCAGGACAAGAAAAAATTTTGATCAGATCAGAGCCAGACTTGCAGAATTCACTGCCTTCCTGAGGCACAAATTCAGCCACCCAATTTCATTACCTTTGCAACAAAGGAACACCACAATTTATACAATTAAATTTTTTGGATCCTGCTTATTAGATTCATGATAGTGATTTTATAATAGTTCCTTTTTCTTTTTCCTATGGATGTTAGTGGGGATAAAAACAAGGGTTCCTCAGGAAGTTTGGCCCAGTGGTAGAGTGTTTGCCTAGCATGCACAAAGACCAGGGTTCAATTCCTCAGTATCACATACATAGAAAAAAGCCTGAAGTCATGTTGTGGCTCAAGTGGTAGAGTTCTAGTCTGAGAAAACCCAAGGATAGTGCTCAGGCCCTGAATTCAAGCCCCAGGGCTAGCAAAAAAGAAAAATAACAGTTCTTTTAAAATCTTTTCAAGGCTTCGAGGATTAGTGGATAGGAAGTCATTTCCATTCCATTCCCAGATACAAACTCAATGAATGACAGAGTTAAGACTAGAGTTGTGCTATTGATATGACACAACAGCAAGTGTATCAAATGCACAAACTGCTAAAGGATGCTGAAGAGCAACCTGGACTAACAACCGATCAGTATTCTCAGTAAAAGGAATGAGAAAGATGCAGCTGAGTTTACTGCAATAAAATTTTTTTTAAAAAAAATCTGCATGGGGCCGGGAGTTTGGCCTAGTGGTTAAAGTGCTTGCCTAGCATGCTTGAAGACCCGGGTTTGATTCCTCGGTACCACATACATAGAAAAAAGCCGGAAGTGGTGCTGAGGCTCAAGTGGTAGAGCTCTAGCCTTGAGAAAACCCAAGGACAGTGCTCAGGCCCTGAGCTCAAGCCCAGGACTGGCAAAAAAAAACAAACAAACAAACAAAAAAAAAACAAAAAAAATCTGCACTTAGGGCCGAGAGTTTGGCCTAGTGGTAGAGTGCTTGCCTATCATGCACGAAGACCCGGGTTTGATTCCTTGGTGCCACATACATACAAAAAAGCCAAAAATAAATAAATAAATAAATAAAATCTGCATTTAGGGGCTTGGAGTTTGGCCTAGTGGTAGAGTGCTTGCCTAGCATGCACGAAGACCCAGGTTCGATTCCTCGGCGCCACATACATAGAAAAAAGCCAGAAGTGGTGCTGAGGCTCAAGTGGTAGAGCTCTAGCCTTGAGAAAGTCCAAGGACAGTGCTCAGTCCCTGAGCTCAAGCTCAGGACTGGCAAAAAAAAAAAAAAAAAAATTGCATTTACCCCTATGTTTAGGTAACAGTAAAGGAAACTTGAGAAATTTTTCAACACACACACATGCATTCTAGTCAACATAAAACATAGATTCAGAATGGCGGTGGTGAGAGGCCTGACCATCTGGTCAAAATTTAGACTTTAGGGACTAATGAAAGAAGACAGAAATCCTTTATTCAAGGAATTCTCCAGCATCTCAGTATAAAAAGTGGGAAGTAAGGCTTTCCAGTAGTAATTGTTATCACTCACCTCTATTTTTATTTGTTTTGTTTTTGTTGGTTGTAGGGCTTGAACGCTGGTTCAAGCTGTCGCTGAGCTCTTCAGCAAAATGTTATCGCTCTACCACTTGAGCCACACAGCACCACTTCTAGTTTGGGAGATAAGAGTCTCATGGACTTTCATGGCTGGGCTAGCTTTGAACCATGATTCTCAGATCTCAGCCTCCTGAGTAGCTAGGATTACAGGTGTGACCCACCAGCACCCAGCTACTCACCTCTATCTTTAGAGAAGTAGTTCAGTGGCCAATTTCCCTCTGTATAATTCTCTTCCAGCATACTGGAAGTGAAGATATTTCAGGTAGTTTCTACAATTGCTAAACACCGGCAAATCATAGTATCTGGAGTTTTATACTATAAAAAGCCTATACTGAGCACCTTGCAGTACATGTGCAGGGCTTTTCCCTACCCCATCTCATGTCACACAAGGAAGATCTTGGAAGTCAGTGGGCAGAATGTGGCTCTCTTTTCCTGCTCTACTTTGTACTATATGACAGCTGATCTGATAAGGTTTGGTAGTCCGATGGCAGTTGTGAACTTCCCAGGAACAGGAACCTTCCCCTGGTCTCCATACAAAAGATCCACACCAGGTGGAGGTGGTGGCAGCAGCTAGATTAGACACAACCCACACACGCACATGCATGCACGCACATGTGTGTACATGTGTTCCCATGCACACATGCCTACTCTAGGACTCAACAGTAGATCTGAGCTAACAAAATAAGTAAATACAAAGATAGAGACTATATAATCTGAAGAACTAGAAGAAAAATAATAAAGAAAAATTAGCATTAAGCTCACTAACATACACAGAAGGAGTAAAACCAGAAAGAGAAGAAAAACAGAGCTTAAAAAATGTCTAGGTGGCTGGGAGTTTGGCCCAGTGGTAGAGTGCTTGCCTAGCAATTCCTGGGTACCACATACAATTAAAAAAAACAATAACACCTGGAAATGGTGCTGTGGATCAAGTGGTAGAGTGCTAGCCTTGAGAAAGCCCAAGAACAGTGCTCAGGCCCTGAGTTCAAGCCCCAGGATTGGCAAAAAAAAAAGTCTAGGGCTATGGGCTGGGGCTGGGAGCATGGCCTAGTAGTAGAGTGCTTGCACAAAGCCCTGGGTTCAATTCCTCAGTACCACATACACAGAAATGGCTAGAAGTGGCTCAAGTAGTATAGCACTAGTCTTGAGAAAGCCCAAGGGCAGTGCTCAGGTCCTGAGTTCAAGCCCCTGGAGTAGCAAAAAAAAAAAAAAAAATGTCTAGAGCTGGGGATATGGCTCCTACCTAGCAGGTGTAAGGTGCAAGGTCTTCAGTATAAAACAAAAAAGAAATTAAAATAAAAATTTTTAGAAACCAAAAAAGCTGAGCACTGGTGGCTCACATCTATAATTGTAGCTACTCAGGAGACTGAGTACTGCATATTGAGTAGTACTAAGTATTATATAGTGTGAGGACTGAGCTTGAAGTCAGCTCAGGCAAGAAAGTCTGTCAGACTCTTACATCAAATAAACTATTCAGAAAAAGCCTAAAGTGGACTGAAATAGTAGAGAGTATCCTTGAGCAAAAAGAAGTTCAGGGAGAGTGCCCAGGCCCTGAGTTCAAGCCCCAGGACTGGCAAAAAAAAGAAAAAAGAAAAAAGCCAATGTCTATAAACATTTTACTGTCCAAACATGCCTAGACTGGTATTCCCCTCCAGTCAGCTTTTACATCCTGTATAAAGAGCTCCTAAGGCAATCATGGGATCCAAGAAATGTGAATGCTGTGCTCTGGTGGAGTTCAAGATCATTTGAAATTTACAAGTCAAACTTTTTTTTTGTTTGGAGACAATATTAATTATGTTGCCCAGAACCTAAAACTCACGATTCTCCTTTCTCCGCCTCCTGAATGAGTGCTAGGATTACTAATATGCACCACCATCCCTGGCCAACCTTTGTCTTCTTACTGTGAAAAAAACATGTTTATCTAAAAAATTTGAGTACATTCAAAAGTCCAGGAAGATGTGCTTTATGAATTTTATAGAATATAGTTTTCCTGGAAAACAGTTCACTGTGAAGGAACAAGTAACCCAGGTTGAGAAACTGAGCCTCTGGCAAACATCAACTCTACCTCAGGATCAATGTTACTTAGGACTCAGCTATGATCCTGGTGCTAAGTAGGACCATCGAGCCTTCTGAATTTGAAGTCTTTCTTGTCCCTCTCCAACCTGAGTTCTAAAACAACAAACAAGATCCCTGGAATAATTTCCAGTATTTCCAATAGTTACAGAAAAATTTACCTTTTCCTAAAATTAAATGGCATGGACTAATGAAAATACCACGTTCCTTAGCCATGGTCTAGGATTTTCTCAAGAGGTTCTGATTGTTTTCTTGTATTGACTTCTAACTATAGCTCTCTGATCAATTTTAAAAGGGAAAGTTACTATTACATAATAAAAGTCATTTCTTTGTAAACAAAATGCAGAGAGACAGCAAAGATCAGAAAATAGGAAAGTCCCCTAAAGACAACCATGCAATTTAGACTCCTGAGTTTCTTCATGCCCCTTGTAAAAACTAAAACCTTGACCATAAAGCTTCTGGCCTGCTGGCCCCTATAGGCCACCATGATTTTTTATTGTTGCCTAGTAGGGCTTTTTCCCCACATTTTCCCCAAAAGACAGGGATTGGAAAAGAGTTACATGTCAGTTGGAAGATATGATGGTACAGCAACTCATCATTTGCTGTGTGACCATCCAGATCACTGGATCTCTGTAACACAGGACTCAATATAATACTTACAGGCCAAGAGTGTGGCCTAGTGGTAGAGTGCCTATCTAGCATGCACAAAGCCCGGGTTTGATACGTTGGTACCACATATACAGAAAAGGCCAGAAGTGGTGCTATAACTTAAGGGGTACAGTGCTAGCCTTGAGAAAATCCAAGGACAGTGCCCAGGCCCTGAGTTCAAGCCCCAGGACTGGCAAAAATAAATGAATAAATAATACTTCCTTTGATTATGTACTGTAAAATTTAACAAGTCTAGATGTCTATACCAATAGTAATCTATAAAAGAATATTAGCTTCTTTAAAAATAAAATCTTGGGGGGCCAGGAGTTTAGTCAATGCTTGCCCAGCATGCATGAAAACCCAGGTTCTATTCCTCGGTATGACATACATAGCAAAAAGCCAGAAGTGGTAGAGATCTAGCCTTGAGAAAGCCCAAGGACAGGTGCCCAGGCCGTGAGTTCAAGGCCCAGGACTGGCAAAATAAATAAATAAATAAAATCTTATATTTTATCATTAAGATAAGAAGCAAATCAGTTTAGTTCCTGAAGGACATTCATCTATAAGCCAAGTATGAGAAAGCATAAAATTTTACATATTACTCCTTATAAAGGAAACCAATAATATATTATCAATGCAAAACTTTGAATGAATGAATGCTAAGGAAAATCCTACCATGTGACTGGGAAAGCAATTTACACAAAAAATGCTAATGTACCTCTGCATTATTATAAAAAGCTGTGCTATTTTTTTCCTGTACATCTTCTCCTCTTGCTGTGAAGAATGTTAGAGGGTAGAAATCCTTATGTGCTGGTTGTTTTCCACTGGCCATCAGCTTACCCTCATAGAAGAGCTCAGAGGTATAACTGCACAGAAAGAAAAGAGGAAAAAGAGTTATTTATCACCTTAATTAATCTCAACACATACACACAAAGTCACTAATCCTAAAAATACTACTTTGCATTCACGATTAATTTTTGTCCAAAGATGCAATACTTATCACAGAAGTTTTTAAGATTTTTGGTTTTTTTCTTGTGCCGAGAACAGAACCCAAGGCCTTATATATGTAGATACATGTATCATCCCTGAGCTCTTCCCATAGCTCCAAGCACAGAAAGTGTACAATAATTTCTCCAAAAATAATGATAGGAGTAACAATAGCAAAGGGTTCTGGAATACTACTGTTAAAATGGATTGATTTTGGTCAAATAGGAAAATACAGAAAGAAATGACACAGTTCAATAGTGGCTGAGATTTTTGCTCTTGGAGAAAATTTGCTACCCAGTATGGTTCTTCCAGTTACTATGTACTTCTCCATTTGTGGGCCACTTGGTAACTTTTTGGTTAACAATGGACCTCATATTTGATGGTGTTCCTATCACAACACCAGCACACTGCATTCCTCATGTATCCGTGATGATGCTGGGGTAAAACTTCCTGTACACAGTTGAAGAGAAGTAAAGCCTATACAAATATGTACAGTACATTATACTTGAAGACAATCAATGACTACTACTCTTTCTGGATACATTTTATCACCTTTCTAATATCCATACTTCTTCTTACACTTGTAGAATGATATGCTACGCTGACTGTAAAATATTGCTATGCTATCCCAAGAGCACCACATCTCTAAATGCACGGAAAAATCAAGATAACTTAATGACCTACTCCGTTTAAGTTTCTGTACATGCACACTACATAGTGCAGCAGGGCTGCAGTACATTCAAGTCTCCCACTGTAACAAGCAGTTATTTTACTCTAGAAGACGCCATCTAGGCTGCAGCAAATGATTGGGTCACATCCTGAGATACTAGTAATGTTTTATCTGTTCAACTGTTTTCAGTAATACCTAAAAATGATTTCCATATGGCTGACGTGGTTGATACTATTAAATTATATCAAGCTTGTAAAAAGATTAAGTTTCTGGATGGGAGCGTGACCTAGTATTAGAGTGTTTGCCTACTATGCACTAAGCCCTGGTTTTGTTAAAAGCTGGCAATGGTGCTATGTTCAAATGGTAGAGTACTAGCCTTGGGAAAGCCCATGAACAGTGCCCAGACTCTTAGTTCAAGCCCCAGGACTGGCACCAAAAAAAAAGTTTTAAGTTTATGATGGGCTTAATAAATGGAAAGGAGCAAATGAGGCTTCTAGAGTGCCAACAAAAATCTGTTGTTACAAGTGGAAGCCAATACAGGCTGTGTTCAACTAGGATTATCACTGAGCTGTCACATGCTGCTTTTTAAAGATGCATGCTAGATTTAATAGAAGTCTTCAAAAAATCTCATTAATACGTGTCACAGCTTCCCTCTTTCCCTTCCTTTCAGTCTTTTTTAAATATTCTTTATATAACACAGCCACACAGATCATCATAACACCCATCATAACATTTGTTGATATTCTTCAATTATAGCATATAGGTTGTACCTTTACCCACAGAAAAATATTCAGTGCCTTATTTTGTGGAAACTACACACACACACACCAAAAAGAAAAACCACAAAAAACAAAAAACCAAAAACAAAACCTATAGCTCCAACTTTTAAAGTGTTCCTTTAAAATCCTAAAATTAAACATTTGCCAAACTAGGGATTCTACATTATTTGTTGGAAATAGCCTGTCCCTAGTCACCTGGTGCTTTGAGTTCCCTCCCAGAGACCAGGAGAGTGTCAATCAGACAGAGGTCAGGTCACACCTACTTGATGATAGCTTCATGGGAGCGGTAGTTTTCACATAGAAGGATCCTACATGGAAACTCGGCAGGATAATGCTCATAGAGACGATCAAGTAATGAAACATGAAGGTTTCTCTCCCTGGCAAACTCGCTGTAAACAAAAGGACTGAGCTGTAACAGACAAACATACAGAGAAAATTTAACTAAATATGAAACTCACCACACCAAAATCAATCAATTATTTAAAATAAGGAGTGCAGGCTACATGTGGTGGTACACAATGATAATCCCAGCACTCTAAAGGTCAAGAATAGCATAAGTTCCAGTCCAGGCTGCCTCAAAAAATATTAATGAATGAATGAGCAAAAATAAGGAATTCATATGACATATAGATTATGATGGTTTTTCTGAGGCACTACGATTTGAACTCAGAGACCCAGTGCTCTATCATTATTAGCCATCTCAACTGTTTTTAAAACTTGTTTTTTTCAAACAGGGTCTCCCTTTTGCCTCTGATTGTAATTCTCCTATCTCTGCTGTCCAAATAGATGGGATTATATAGCTGTGTATCTCCATGCTTGGGTTGTTTTTACAGATCTTTATGCCAAGACTGGTCTCAAATCTCAATAGCCCTATCTGTCATTCATACTGAATGGATTATAGGCATGTATCCCTATTCCTGACCCTAAGCAATTACTTTGAATAAGTAACAAAATAACATTCTAGATCTCAAGGTATAAGAAGCCATTCAAGATTATACCTTTTACTGCAAAAGAACAAATTAAGCTACTTTAGGCAAAGGAAAAAAAGCAGAATTTGCTAATTTACATTCCCTTCTTTCCTAGCTGTCTTGACATACTGTAGGTGCAATCTTAATCAACTATGGCAGAAAAAGAAGTCTAAATTGCCACTTTGTAAAATAGAGATACCTTAAAGAAAATCTGTGTTTCTCTTTCTTATACATAGGTGTGAAATCTGACTAGTCTTTGAAACTGACTATAATTGTAATTAGGCACTTGTTTTCTAGACATCAAAAAATTAACCCTTCATGAAAACAGATTTTAGAGGCAGAAATGGAGACTTGTTGAAAGCATAATTCAAATTTTATTCTCTAAGTTGGGCACCAGTGGCTCACACCTGTAATCCTAGCTACTCAGGAGGCTGAGAACTGAGGATCAAGGTTCAAAGCCAGCCTGGGCAAGAGACAGTAAGACTCTCATTTCCAATGAACTACCAGAAAACCGGAAGTGGCATTATGGCTCGAGTGGTAGAGCACTAGCCTTGAGCTGAAGAGCTCAAGGGACAGCACCCAGGCCCATAGTTCAAGACCCATCACCAAAAAAAAAATTACACACACACACACACACACACACGCATAAAATTCTCTCAGAAAAAGTACTGTGGGGCATGGCAAAGTAAAAGAGCATTTGTTAGCAAGTGGAAGCTCTAGTTCAATCCCAACATGTAAGAAAAGGAAAAGAAAGAGGGGTGGGGTGGTGATGAAAAGTGGCTTAGAGGAACAGCATGCATGTTTAGCATGCATGAGGCCTTGATTCAATCCTGAGTACCAGACAGAAAAAGAAAAGTTGAGTATTCAGACTATAAAAAAAAAAAGTCCGGCGTGGGGGTTCATGCCTATAATTCCAGCTACTCAGGAGACTAAGATCTGAGGATCAAGGTTCAAAGCCTGCCTGGGCAGAAACCCCTAGAAAATGGGGAGTGGGGCTTGGCTCAAGGGTGGGATGGTAGCCTTGAGCTGAATAGCTCAGGGATAGGGCCCAGTTGAGTTCAAGCCCCATGACCACCCCCCCCAAAAAAAACAGAAAAATTTCAAGACTGTGAGTGTAGCCTAGTGGTAGTGTGCTTGTCCAGCATGCATAAAGTCCTGAGTTCTAAACCTCAGTACTACATACACAGGAAAAGCTGGAAGTGGTGCTGTGGCTCAAGTGGTAGAGTGCTAACCTTGAGCTAAGAAGCTCAGGGACAGTGCCAAGGCCCTGAGTTTAAGCGCCAGGACTGGCACAAAAAATAAATAATAAAAATTTAAAAACAAACTTCAAGTTAATAACCTAACCTGGTAAGATTCTTGTTAGTACTCATGTATCCAAAGAAAGAAGGAAAAAAAAGAGAATAGTTTTTCTTCAGAATTATCAGTATTTTCACTATTAGTACATTAGAAATACAACACAATCTCATAGGAAAAGGAGACCTCATTTTGTCTCTCTGTGCCCTGGACTCCTCTCATATTTTCACTTGTCTTCTGATAAACCTCTGGCAAAGCAAAGGAAGACTACTGCCCCCTTTCGGATCCCAGGCTGAGATGAGCATCATGGAAAGCAAATGAAGACTGTCCTTGAGACTAGCAAGTGCAAATAAATGCAGAGTGCCGCTTTCTGAACACCAGGAAGACTGTGCTGTTCGAAGCCCTTCAGCACTTTTTTGTGTTTTCCCCTGCTACTGACAGGACAAAGGCCACCCAAAAACCAGCCTTCCCAATGTGCTACACTGTTTTCATGTGGGATGCACAGCCAAACCTGGCTCTTGAGACCCTAAAAGCCAGGTTTCTACTCTGGTACTCTAGTAACAACAGGATGTGTTAGAAAATAGAATATTAAAAGTTAAAAGTTACTTTTAAGACAATATTTGGCAGGGCACTTACCTGCATGTGATCACCAGCCAAAACAATCCGAGTATTTTTAGCTGCTAATGCTAGAGGCATAATGGTTTCACACTCCATGGCCTGGGCAGCTTCATCTAACAGGATGTGTGTAAAGAACCCTAGAAAGAACAGTGGAAAGACAGTGAAGTGTATTACAGCAGCAAAAATGGCAGGCATTGGTTCTGAGTCTACTAAGCAAAGACTTTACTTTTATTAATTTAAGAGTTATCTAATGAGTATTTTTAAGGCCCATCCTCAATTAGATAATCATCAATGTAAGTCAACACTAAAAAATAGTTCTTTAGGTAGTTAAATAGCTTTTTGACTTAACAGATATGTAAATTTATCTGGTTCAAACCACTCAAAGGCCAGCAGTTAAATCAGTATATATAGAAAAGATTATGGAGCTGGGCACCTGTGGCTCACACCTGCAATCCTAACTACTCAGGAGGCTGAGATCTGAGGATCACAATTTGAAGCCAGTCAGAGCCTGGAAAGTCCATGAGACTCCTATCTCTAATTAAACAACAGCAAACTGGAAGTGGAGCTGTGGTTCATAGTAGCAGAGTGCTACCTTGAGCTGAGAAGCTCAAGAATCATGCCTGGGTACTGTGATTCCACAAAAGATGAAGGAAGGGAGGGAGGGAAAAAGGGAAACAACAAATACTATGGAGGAGAGGGAGGATTAATGGGATTTGAATTCAGGGCCTACATAGATTAATATGTATCTATGACATACAAACCCTTAGCCTAATTTTAATTATGTTCTAAAATCTAAGTGCCAGTGATTGTATACAGAGATTCCCTTCTTAAATACCTGTTTGTTAAACACATCATTTGAAATATAATATAAAAAAATCAATGTTAATAAATTCTTTCCAAGCAATTAGGATTATAGGTATGAGCCACTGGTGCCCAACTAAGAAAGGATTTTTTTTTTTTAAGTGGAGAAATCGACAGCCATGGTGGCTCAGAACTATAACCTAGCTACTTGGGAAGTAGGGACAGACAGGATCATGGATCAAGGCCAACTCTGGCAAAAAGTTAATGAGATGCCATTTCAACAAACAAATTAGGCATGGTGTAATTAGGCTGGCTACATTGGAGGCAATGGTAAGGAGATGACTACCTGCCTAATCCAAAAAGTGAGACCCTATCTGAAAAATAAAGTAAAGCAAAAAGGGTTGGAGTTATGACTCAAATAGTAGAGAAGAGAACAAGGCCATGATGTTAATCCCTTGTACCACAAAAAGGTGAAAAAGATAGAGGCTTTTCACCAAAAGAAAAATATATCTTTTTACTCTATCTGTTAAAATATCAAAAGTACAGTAATAGTAGCTCATAAGTAACTCTACTGAAAGCACGTATACTAGACATTAAAGAATATCATACCCGATATCTAATATAAAGGAAAGAGCTATAACCTAACTTCAACTGACAACAAAGGGTTCTTATTTGTAAACTGATTAATCTGTTTAGGTTCATTTTTCACATACAGACAGATGTCCATTTATACACACACACACACACACACACACACACAGATTAGAAGAAATGTAACGTTGCATGGATATCAGAGAGCATACTTACACAAATCTAAATGCACTATCTGTATGTGTGAGGGAGAGGAAGAGGGGGAAAGGGGAGCAGGAGGAAAGAGAGATCCTTTTGCTGATAGGGGCCACAATGAAGTGGGGGGGGGGGACAGGGAGAACCTATTGCTGATAGGGGCCATAATGAACAAACAAAAAAACAATGTAGGCCGGGAGTGTGGCCTAGTGGTTAAAGTGCTTGCCTAGCATGCATGATGAGCCGGGTTCGATTCCTCGGTACCACATACATAGAAAAAAGCCGGAAGTGGTGCTGAGGCTCAAGTGGTAGAGCTCTGGCCTTGAGAAAAAAATCCAAGGACAGTGCTCAGGCCCTGAGCTCAAGCCCAGGACTTGCAAAAAAAAAAAAAAAAAAAAAAAAAAAAAACCCAAAAAAACAAAAAACAAAAAAAAACAATGTAATCCAAAGACCCAGTAAACATGAGGTGTGGTATTCCATGGTAAACAATGAATGAGATACTGCTTTATAACAAACTTCTACATAAGTAAAAGGAGTACATTCCAAAATATTGATTAAAAATTACAATGCAACTAGTAATAGTATCATGTGCCTATAGTTACAACCACTCAGGAAATTGAGAAGGAAGAATTTCAAGGCCAGGGCTGGTAGTATAGCCTAGTGGTAGAGGGCTTGCCTAGCATGTACAAAGCCCTGGGTTCGATTCCTCGGCAATTACAAACACAGAAAAAGGCAGAAGTAGTGCTGTAACTCACATGGCAGAGCACTAGCCTTGAGCAAAGTGTCCAAGGACAGTGCCCAAGGAGAGTGCGCTCTCGCTCTCTCGCTCTCTCGCTTGCGCGCTCTCTCTCTCTTCTGCCACACACACACACACACACACACGCATAATAAATACAATAATACAGTAAATACATAGGCCTAGAACACAGTCTTGTGTCATCATTATAGAATTATGTATGGCACATTCCTGGGCATGCTGCATATGATACAACTGGAGCACAGTAGGTTTGTTTCCATTAGAATCACTATACCAATTAAGTTATGTAATCTGTTGTGATTCTGCCATGATTACAGGCTCACTAGGCAGTATGAACTTCCAATTCCATTATAAATACAGAACAAACAAGGATGACTATATACATATCATTCATACCATTTTTCCAGTCTAAGATCCTACTGTGGGTTTGGGTTTTTTTTTCCTTTTTGGCCAGTCCTGTGCTTGAACTCAGGAGGAAACATTCATTGTTGGAGCTACTGTTGTAACAGTGCATACAGGAAAGAAGGAAAAGTTCCTTTGCCCCTTAGAAGGGAAAAAGTGACAAAGGAAAAGCCCGATGGCCCAGAGTTTGGCCTAGTGGTAGAGTGTTTGCCTAGCATGCATGAAGACCCAGGTTCGATTCCTCAGTAACAAATACATAAAAAAGCCAGAACTGGTGCTGTGGCTCAAGTGGTAGAGTACTAACCTTGAGGAAAGCCCAAGGACAGTGCTCAGGCCCTGAGTTCAGTCCCCAGGACTGGCAAAAAAAATAAAGATAGAAAAAAGAAAAGAAAAAAAAAAAGAAGGAAAAACAACCCCATCACCACAATGCAACTCCCCAGGTAGGAAAGTAGACCCCATCTTACTGTAATAGCAGAGATCACAGAGTGGAAGTACAAAACTTGCTGGATGTCACTGGCATACAGATGCTTGCTTTCCTGTGAGTCTCTGCAGGAACCTAACTCCTATTTTGATTCCTATTTCCCTGCTACTGAGAATTCAACCTGCCAGGCACTGGTGGCTCACACCTGTAATCCTACTCAAGAGGCTGAGATCTGAGTACTGCCATTTGAAGCTAGCCCAGGCAACAAAGTCCATGGGGCTCTTATCTCTAACTATCACAAAAAGCTGGAAGTGGCAGAGTGATATTCTTGAGCAAAAATGCTCAGGGACAATGCTAGGCCCTGAGTTTAAGCCCCAGGGCCAGCACCAAAAAAGAAAAGAAAGGGGCCGAGAGTTTGGCCTAGTAGTAGAATGCTTTCCTAGCTGGGGGTGGGGGGAGGGAAATGAGGACCAAGACATGAGAAAGGGTATCAATGTATGTGAATTAATGCACCTACTATCTGGCAAATATAATGTAACCCTTCTATTAATTACAATAAAAAATATATGAAAAAAAAAAAAAGAATGCTTTCCTAGCATGCAAGAAGACCCAGGTTCAATTCCTCGGTACCACATACGTAGAAAAAAAGCTGGAAGTGGTGCTGGCGCTCAAGTGGTAGAGCTCTAGCCTTGAGAAAATCCAAGGACAGTGCTCAGGCCCTGAGCTTAAGCTCAAGACTGGCAAAAAAAAAAAAAAAAAATTAGCATTTAACTTCTCTGTATAAAGTTCTAATGCGAATCATCTTTAGGTTGGGAACTTTCTACATCTTCCAGGCTAGCTGCAGTACCAATCACAACCACCCGCCAAAATAAATAGCTGTGGACAAGTGACAGCACAGGGAGCACTGACTCATCTATACCACATGGCATACACAGGACATAATCACATTTTTCTTCCTATTGAACAGAGGCCTGCTTTTGGCTTATTTTTGTTTTGAGGCAGGATCTCATTATGTAGCCCAAACTGGTCTCAAACTCAATCCTCTTGCCTCAGCCTCATGAGAGCTGGAATTACACTCATGGACCACCATGCCTGGCTTGTGTTTGTTCTAAAAGATTAAGAAAAATGACTATATAAACATGGGGCTCAAAACAGAAAAACTGAGACTAATGAAAAATATCTGTTTTCATTAGGTAAATGGAGCTAGGAGTTCATTAGGAACTACATAAATCATAAAGTTGTTGTTGATTATTACTTAAGCTAGAAAAAGCAACTTGAATTAATCAAACTGGCTTAGCTTGAGCCTTAGTTTTCTTATTTATAAAGTAAGCCTTCATAAGATTGATGTAAGAATTAAAGGAAATAAAATATAAACAACATTCAAGGCTAAAGACCTAACTGACTTCCAAAATGTTATGATTCTATACTCAATCTCTTCAAAGTCATTCTTTCTTTCTTACAAATGATCCTAGTTTAGGTAGGTGAAGTTTTTAATCTATGTGGCAAATACATATAATATAATTATAAAGTAATGAGACTGATTGTTAAATGGACATACCAAAATTTACATTTCATATAGTGTTGTTCCAGGCAAAGAAGTCACTTGGGATGAAATATAACTCATTCCAATAATGCTGCCACAGTTCAAAACATTTCTGAACCTCTGCTTTGTAACTGCCCTCACCAGCCAGCTATGAGCTGCATGCACAAGAAAACAGGTCTCATTACATTGGAGGCACATCTCTTTTTCTTATTTCTTTTTAACCCCTAATGGATTTCCCAGGCTAATCAACTACCATACTCATTAGACACATCTCAGCTCTTTGAAGATTTTCAAAAATTATATCTCCCTTTAAAAAAAGAAAGAAAGAAAAGAGAAAAAGAAAAAAGCTGACCACCACTCTTTCCTTTAAGATAAACGGAAGTTTATCAGGAGCCTCCAGGTATCTATATCCTGGGTCAGTTGCCAAGAAAATAATGTGTAGAGACTGGGGACTTGTGTGTTCAAAAGGATTTGTCACAGACTCTAAAAGCAATTCCAAAAGGAGACCAGCAAAAAAATACATTGAGTGAAGTCAACACTATGGTAGTAGCAAATCAGTTTCCTTTTAGTAACTAGTACAAAGCGTTACTACTTTTCCATTGTTAAGCTCTACATATTTACCAGAACTTCTCATCTTATATCTGTATTTAAGTTAGACTGATTTTTACACAGTTCTAGTGTATAAATAAAACAATCTTCCGATCTCACACACAAAAATCTTACCATAATTGTTTCTATAATACAAAAGCAACTTAAGACAAAAATCTGAGAAAACTATAAAAAGCAACACTGCCCAAATTTGAATTCTTTACAGATCTTAATAAGGACCACCACTTGGCCTTCAGAGAAAAGTCAATCAGCAGTCACAAACTGTTTATACTACCGTTGGCAACTTCTTCCCAGTGAAGGGCCATCCAGTGTACATTTTAGACCTTGTAGGCCAGATGGTCTCTGCTGTAACTACTTCACTCAACTACTGCAGCACAAGGCAGCTGTAGACAAGAAACAAGTAAAGAGATAGCCATGCTCCATCCAGTAAAAGTTTATTTACAGAATCAATCATCACACCAGGTACCAGCTCATGCCTGAAATCCTAGCTACTCAGAAGGCTGAGATCTGGAAGCAGAGGTTTAGAGCCAGCTCTACCAGAAAAGTTCACTATCTCCAAAGCAAACAAGCAAAGCTGAAGGGATGGGTCAGGTAGAGCATCAGCCAAGTAAGTATTAGGCCCTGAGTTCAAACCCCAATACTATCACCCAAAAACAAAACAAAACAAACAAGAAAACAAAAAACTAACAACAGGTATCAAGCCAGATATGGCCCAAGAGCTATCATTTATCAACCTCTGGTCTAAACTGAATACATACGCCATGACCCTGTAAGACACAGATTCTGTGTCTTGAATGGGCATACCAGGTTCAAGGTCCAGCTGACAGAGGTACTGGGAAGTGTTCAAGGTCACC
This sequence comes from Megascapheus bottae, assembly GCF_031878675.1. NCBI lineage: Eukaryota > Metazoa > Chordata > Mammalia > Rodentia > Geomyidae > Megascapheus > Megascapheus bottae. Next base: position 14,960,517 of record NC_143525.1, read on the forward strand.
ACCACCACTCGATGGTTAAGAATATCTTCTTTCTGGGGCATCTGAAAGGTGGAATGTGCACTGGAGATCAAACAGTACTGATGCACAACTGGGTGGACAGTCTTTACCCAGCGATTTCGGAAATATACCCTGTAAAAAAGGTAACATTTCTGATTTATATTTAATAATATTTTAACAGTATCTGTTTTACTGTAAATTTAGCGAAGACTCTAGTAATGCTGATTGTAAAAATACTTAAATATCTTATACTGTCATTTTTTGTGATAGTTAAGGTAGACATCATTAATAAGATCATTCAAAACCATCTAATATTTTTCAAATTCTGAGAATAGTGACAAATGACAGTTAAGTTCATAGTTAAAGACTTTAGCTAACAATGTAGCTTTCTGGTAAAACACTTGGGTAGCATGTGATAGACCCTAGGTACAATCCCAGCAACAGGGGAAAGTACATATATATGATACCAATTAAGAAAGAAGAAAGCAATTCTTAAAGCAGGCAATAGTCTGGTGACAAACTTAATTCATTGCAACCTTATTCATGTAATTGAATATCGCATTATTCATATGTAATAAATACACAATTAAATGGATACTTCAATTATTAAGAATCAGAAAGATCTGACCTAAGAAGAATATCTATTTCTTTAAAGAGCTATCTAAAACAACAAATGCCTTCAATATGCCTAGAAAGCAGCAAACGCACTTTTTCTCAAAAGACAGCTTTCCCAGAGTTATTACTTTGCCAGAAGAGATGCTGATCCCCAGATCTATGGACAGAAAGAAACTATGTTTTCCTCTACATTGCTTTTAAAGGCTCATTATAATTAATTCAAGGTAAAAAAAAAAATGAAACCAAGGACAATCTAAAATCTTCATCCCTAAATATTTTAATTTACACTTAATTCTTCCCTGGCAATGAACAGGATTCTATAAATTTGAATCCTAAATGTATATACTTAAAGATACTATTCACTCTATTTCCACATTATCATATTTTCCAAGGCATCATCTAGCTTGCACAGTACTGAGGAAACAGTAAATCCCTCATCAGCCTGACTCACTGAAGAAACCCATCCTTTCTCATGATCACACATAGGTACTTGGTGCCCTCTTGTGTTCCTTCCTTGGTATCCTTCGACAATTCCACTCTAAAGCTGATCTCCTCCCAGCGCAGTTTGTCATTTTCATTTTTCTACTCTATCTCCCAAACATTTCACATTCATTGTTCATCATGACGAAAAGTGTGATTAATATACATTAATCTGAGTTAATATAGGTGGTGCTAATAAATCCTAAGAACTACTGTATTAATCCTCTCAGAAAACAGTTATAAATTAACACTTTTCCTAAACAGAAAAAGTACTATAAAAATGTAAATAAAACATGTAGAGAAGTTAGATGGTTTTCCTAGTTTTATTCCATTTATTAAATAAAATTGAACTTAAATATATTGGTTATTTTCCCATTTTACACTGAGCCAGTTGTACGACTTAAAGAATAGAAGATCAGCTAGCAGCAAGTGGCCCATACATGGGCCACTAACTACATATAAAAGACACTGGAATATAACTTTGTTATTCTACATGTTTAGATGCACTCATTCCTTGTCAGATTATAGCTTATAAAAAATAATTTTACAGGCTGGGAATGTGGCTTAGTGATAGAGTGCTTGCCTTGCATGCATAAAGCCCTAAACCACATAATCAGAAAAATCTAGAAGTGGTCCTACGGCTCAAGTGGTAGAGTGTTGGCCTTGAGCAAAAAAAGCTCAGGGACAGTCCCCAAGCCCTGAGTTCAAGACCCAGGACTAGCAAAAAAAAAAAAAAAGGAATTTTACATGGAATATGGTGAACATTACCTAGTGAAACAATACATTTTAGTGGTCAGCAACAACAGTTCTACCCTTCAAGTGTAAAATGCCCTATGCTAAGCCAACCAAGAGTTGAAAGCATTCTAACTCTATTCCACTGTTCTAAACCAAGCACAGCACAAAAATTGAGATTGGCACATTTCCTACAACACACATAGACACAAATTCTACCAAAACAACAAATGAACATTTTATCTCCATTAAAAGAATAACATTAATGATATAAAAAGCAGCTACTCAAACTTTCATTTCTAATCTACAGTAGATAAGACTCAGAACCAAATTAGTGATTGGTAAAATTATCCTTCAATAAATGTGATGTTTTAACTTACAGTAAGTAAATTCACTTAATATTTTCTTAGTAAACACAACTAAATTCTACTTAAGACAATTATCTCTGCTTTGTCTTCTAGAATAAAAACAAAATATAGCAAAAGAATCTATGTGAGAAGGCCAAACCACTCTCTTCTCTCTTTTTCAACTCAATTCCAAAACCATTTAAATGGCTTTGGTTATGGTTCTTAAAGTGTTATATTGCATAATTTCAATTTTCCATGCCTGGGCCCAACTAAAAATAAAAGGTTAGTAAATTATGAATCAAAGTGTGGTTTGAAATTATTTTTAACAATATTTTGAAGAATCTAGGCCATGATATATTAGTTGGTAAAATGGCAAAACTAAACATTAATTCATATAACAATGAAAGCAAATGGTGGCTTTATAATAAACACTTCATGACTTTTGATTGTTTTCTAAAGAAAAGGATTTGTTCTCCAATAATCCTCTATTTAGGTACATTTCACATCCAAATATACACTCAAAGGATCTCACTAAACTTTCCTAGCAAAAATTTGTGAATTGCACTTAATGACATTTATATTGCAAAAATCATTTTAGTATTTCATGTATAGCTTTCATGAAATTACCATGATTAAAATCAAATTTTTTCATAAATATAACATCACTATATGACCACTCAGCCATGCTAGAATTTCAGCTAAATTCAATTTTCAACTTCAATTAATCATATTTATAGTATTTTGTCATACTAGTACATATCAAAATCTACTTAGGGTGTAACATTTTTACACATGAAACTTAAAAAAAGGATGTCTTTCTATATATTTAATGTTTAAGAAATTAATGGTCAAAGTTTTTATATTTTACCTTAATTTTAAATGATTTTTTTTTAAAGATATAACCTCCAAATGACAACAGGAAGTTAAAGATTTGGGTATTTCCAAAGCTACTAAAATCTTTACAGACACCTTTTCTTAAGAATGACAAAGTATGTGTGATACAGATACATAATATAAGCCTTAAAAAAATACCTGAGAGGTCTTGCCTGGGGATTGCCTGCTTCTACATATGGATGTAAATAATCCTTTATGTAGAGATCAGCAGCACTATTAGAATGGGTGCAAATGAGAATCCTGCTGAAATAAATGGTGCAAATAAAAAGAATGATAAAACACAAAACTACTCAAGCAGTACAATACAAAAAAAGGAGTGGCCATCTTACTAATCCAGTATCCCTTTCCCTTAACCTACCCGGCAGTCTCTAACACTAGTTAATGATACTGTTAAGAATTTTTACTATTCTAGCCTATAAAGGAAGCTCCCCCAAACCATGGTTAAACCTATATTTAAATATGTAATTTTTTTTTTCTTTGCCAGTTGTGGGCCTTTAATCAGGGCCTGAGCACTGTCCTTGGACTTTTTCTCGAGGCTAGAGCTCTACCACTTGAGCCAGAGCACCACTTCCAGCTTTTTTCTATAGAGGTGGTACCAAGGAATCAAGCCTGGGTCTTCTTGCATGTTAGGCAAGCACTCTAACACTTGGCCAAACTCCCGGCCCATAAATATGTCATTTTTAACCAGCTTGTTGGGCTCTAACATATATCATAATTCCTCAGCAAAGTGGAAGTCTTATATTGGCCAATTTTAAACACATTATGTTTTGGGTCAGGAGTTTGGCCTAGAGGTGGAGTGCTTGCCTAGCATGCACAAAGCCCTAGATTTGACTCCTGGTACCACATGCACATCAAAGGCTGGAAGTAGTGCTATGGCTCAAGTGGTAGAGCACGATCCTTGAGAAAGCTCAACGAGAGTACCCAGACCTTGAGTTCAAGCCCCAGGACTGGCAAAAGTAAATAAATATGTATGTTTTAAGAGGACTAAGTTTTACTTTAGAAATTTTCTAAGTCCTGGATGAAAACTGTCTTACTGGCCCCCATTTTATATTTAAAAGAACATAGAGCCCTAATACCAAAATGCAAGTATAGCTCCCACCCCCTCACCTAGTTTCCTGCTGCTGTAGTATATGCTTGACAGCCTGAGCTAATGTGAATGTTTTGCCTGTTCCGTAGGGTCCGATGATAAGGACAGGCGGCAGCTGGATGGAAAGTGGAGTGGTAATTGCCAAGACAGCTTCTTTCTGTTTGGCATTTAGTCGAGGGTCCAACTGTTCATCCCATTGTCTGTGAAAAATAAAAACATACGTTATTTAAATCATTTGCTTCATAGTTATCAACACAACCTGATATGACACACAAGTATTTTGAATTTTACTATGCCATTAAATCTACTGAAATAATAGCACCTAAAGCAATTGATACTTATCCTAAAACCACTTTTTAGGAAATTCAAAACTAATCTTATAGAAGTAGTGCTGTGGTTCAAGTGGTAGAGCTACAGCTTTAAGCTGAAGAGCTCAGGGACAGCACGTAAACCCAGAGGTCAAGCCCCACAACCTGCCAAAACAAAACAGAACAAAAAAATACTCTAATCTTATTAAAGCAACTAAGAAACTAAAAACTAAAACACTTGTAATCCAGTTACTGTTACCTTCCTGAGTAAGTAACAGCAATGTTTCAAAGACATTATTTGCCTGTCCCCTGATAAAAGCATCAAAGCAGCTGGTAAAATGTATAAAAAATAAAATATGAAAGGAAAACCAAGTGAATTTCAAGTATTAATCCATTGAAAGGTTTAAAACAAGAAAAAAGTAGGGAACTTGTATGCTCTTAGGAGATACTTTTTACAAAACATTAACGTAGAAAACAGCAAAAACTTTAAAAAGTATTAAAAGCCAAACAACACGCTTTCTAACATGTTCATGCACACAAATCATATACATGTCACAGTAGCACAAATGAGGGTTAGAGATCCAGCTTGCTAGTGTCCCCTTTATGATTTAGCTAAGTTTTAAACACTTAAATGGACAGGACATGCTGAAATAGATCAAATGAATAAATAGCATCCCATCCAAATTTACAATTAAAATACTAAATATTGCCACATCTATGATAAAAATGACAGGGATGCGAACCAAAGTAAGAAGGGTATGTAAGTAAAGAGATTCTTAGAAAATTTCTAACATCCCTAAATAATGATCCCCAAATAGGAGAGTTTAGATTAAAAAAAAATCCCCTCTCTAATAAGACTGCATTCTACCTAAACTAAAGCTAATTATATATAGAAAATTATCTTAATATTTTCAACTTTTAATTACATGTCACTACGAAAGATATCTCAAACTTTAAAAATTCTTTAAAAATGCAACTTAAAAAATAAACTTTACCACTGCTTATTATTCTTTCTTGCCAGTCCTAGGAACTCAGGGCCTGAGCGCTGTACTTGAGCTTTCTCAAAGCTAGCATTCTACCACTTGAGTTACAGAACTACTTTCAGTTTTTTCAGTGTATGCAGTACCAAGGAATTAAACCCAGAGCTTGGTGTATGCTGGGCAAGCCACAGTCACTGCCCCTTGCTTATTTTTCTTTATACTTTTTCTTTTTTGCCAGTCCTGGAAGCTTGAACTCAAGGCCTGAACACTGTCCTTTGGTTTTCCTCAAGGTTGGTGCTCTACTACTTGAGCCACAGCACCACTTCCAGCTTTTTCTATGTATGTGGTATGGAGGCATCGAATCCGGGTTTTCGTGCATGCAAGGCAAGCACTCTATCACTAGGCCAAATTCCTAGCCCACTTATTTTTTCTTTTAAAAACATTTTTTTTTTTTTTTTTTTGCCAGTCCTGGGCTTGAGCTCAGGGCCTGAGCACTGTCCTTGGACTTTCTCAAAGCTAGCACTCTACCACTTGAGCCTCAGTACCACTTCCGGCTTTTTGCTATGTATGTGGTACCGAGGAATTGAACCCGGGTCTTCATGCATGCTAGGCAAGCACTTTAACCACTAGGCCAAACTCCTGGCCCCTTTAAAAACATTTTTAACATTAACAAAAAAAAGGACAAAATGAGCTCTATGCAGTGGACATCTAGGAGCCAGGTTATTAGCAGTTTATCCAAATTCTGCCAGTACCTAACAATAATGTTCCATCTTCTAGAAATGAAGAAAATGATGACCAAGTCCAGATTTGATATATGTGGCAGACACTGAATGATTACCCCCAAAACATTCACAGCACCCTCTTCCTGTCTTCTTCTATTGTTAGGCCTAACTAAGTCATAACACACTATTCCCAGCCTCTTTTCCTGGAGACATATCCTAGTCAATCAAGCGTACAAAGAAGTCTCTCAAAATAGCTTCTAGAGGGCCGGGAGTTTGGCCTAGTGGTAGAGTGCTTGCCTAGCATGCACGAAGACCCAGGTTTGATTCCTCAGTACCACATACATAGCAAAAAGCCAGAAGTGGTGCTGTGGCTCAAGTGGTAGAACCCTAGCCTCGAGAAAATCCAGGGACAGTGCTCAGGCCCTGAGCCCAAGCCCAGGATTGGCAAAAAAAAAAAAAAAAATAGCTTCTAGAGTCAACAAGATAAAAGCAAAGCCTCATGAGTTGTTGTTGAAGAAAGAATCCTTCTTGCTCTGTCACCTTCCTCATTCAGCTGGTTGGAAAGTGTGAGTGGAAAATAACTCTGGAGCAACCATGGAATAGCTATGAGACAATATGAAGAAAAAAAGCCACACACTCCACTGGCAGAGAGCAGAAGGGAATCACAAGCCTCCCCAGCACTGCTGTGCCCCTGCCCCACCCCAGGCCACTTCTAAGGCTTAGTAACCTCTGTCCCCCCATTACAATAGAGAACAGCAACTTGTATTCACAGCAGATCACTATGATTCGTTGATAACTGCCCCTCAAGTTCCTTTAACTGTATGTGGAGGTAACAATACTACCACAATCAGATGGTTAGCTGTAAATAAACACCTATTTATATAAACAAACATTCACACAAAAATGTTTGGAAAACTGGTTAGACGTTAACTGTTTTTAGTTTATATTCATTCTGTAATACTCCAGACGACTGTAGAAAAAATAGGTATTACTTGACCAGAAGATATTTTTTAAATGGGAATTAATGTACCATCTATCTAGCAAATATCATGTAACCCTTCTATTAATTACAATAAAAAATATATGAAAAAAAACAAACCCTTAAAAATTCATCCTAATCTTTCAAATCTGGGGACTCAAACAAATTTGAGAGGGGGAGGGAGAAGATTACATATGTAGGTACAAATCTAAGAGATTAATGAAAAACTTGCAGGTGTAATTTCGGAAAAACAAAACAAGGTCTATTCTATTTATGCACCTAGTCCGGTTATCAATTCTTTCAGTGTAAATGGTTGCTTCAGAGATCAGAAACTATCACTGTCCACCATCTGTGTAATTTTTAGCACTGAATAATGAATTTGTTAAAAAAAAGCCAATAATTACAAATTATGTTTCTTTATCAATACTACATGTTATAAATCATCTTTGATTTTCACAATTAAAAAAAGTCAGTCTTCCCAAATGTATTCTAAATAAATTTGAAAATTTATTCTATTCAAGCCGGGTATGGTGGCTCATGCCTGTAATCCTAGCTACTCAGGAGCTGAGATCTGAGGATCAAGGTTCAAAGCCAGCCCCGCATTCTTCAACTGGACACCATGTAAAGACTAGACAGGGATGGGGAAGGAAGAGACCAAAGTTATGTGATGGTATTAACACTTTCAGTTTTACAAGATGAAAAAAAAAGTCTATACAACATGAATACATTTAATATTACTGAACAGGGCTGAAAGTATGTCTCAGCAAAAATGTGCCAGCATTGCAATCACAAGGCCCCGAGTTCAAACCCCCAATAACATCAAAAATTACTTAACAAAATTATAACAAGAAGGGAAATAAATATAGGACAACTTAAATAAGTGTCAAGGCAATATGGTTAGACCAAACAAACATTAGAGAAGAAAGGCAGTATGAAGCAAAACTACGACATACTCTTAAAAGATACTGAGGGAAAGCAGTCATTAAGTAATACAGATTTATGTTAAGATCTCAGATTACCAACTGATCAGATATTGTCAACAGTGAAATAACAGGATTATTTTACAAAACTAACTCCAGAAGGAATATGTGAGTTTAGCCAAACAACAAGGATTTGTATGAAGGACAAAGATTATAACAAGAATTCTACAGAAATAATTTAGGCTGAAATTCAGCATGGCCCATAGAAAGGAAAGATTTGGGCTGGTCTTGTGGCCTAGTGGTAGAGTGCTTGCCTAGCTAGCATGCACAAAGCCCTGGGTCAGATTCCTTGGTTCCATATACACAGAAAAGGCCAGAAGTGGTGCTATGGCTCAAGTGGTAGAGCATTAACCTTGAGAAAGCCCAAGGACAGTACCCAGGCCCTGAGTTTAAGCCCAGGAATGTCCAAAAAAAAAAAAAAAAAAGTTTTTCTTAAAGAAAAATAAACCCAATACTACCAAAAAAAAACCCAAACCAAACCAAAAAAAAAAAAAAAAACCAGGAATATTTTCTGGGTGCCAGTGGCTCAACCTTGTAATCCTAGCTACTCAGGAGGCTGAGATCTGAGGATCAGAGTTCAAAGCCCAGGCAGTAAAGTCCCATTAACCACTAGAAATCCAGAAGTGGCACTGTGGCTCAAGTGGTAGAGTGCTAGCCTTGAGCTGAAGAGCTAAGACAGTGCCTAAGCCCAGAGTTCAAGCCCCATGACTGACCCCCCACAAAAAAATACACACACACACATTTTTTTTTAATGAACTATTTGACTCACTTTAGAAAAGCCCTAATTTTTTCATTTTGCTTCTATGCAACAATATTCCTAAATTGGGATGTTTAGCATCCTATCAAATGAAAGCTGTTGAGAAAAGCAAAAGAACTCATTTAGATTCTGGGGGAAAACAAAGGAAAATAGATGAACCTCATATGGTTCATTCTAGGTATACTTCCACTCCCTCAACTACAGACAAACTTCCTTGTAAAAATATGCTTCAGTTACTTGACAAAGACATTAAACTTGACATGAACATGCTTTCCTCCTAAGACTTCAGTACCTGTTGGGACTCCAAGGTATGATGGGAGTCATATTGATGTCTGGAAACAAAACACCATTGTCCTTGATCCTGTCTAGTGCATAATGCATTTCACAGAGGGGTAATCTATTCAACTGAAACTGAAGTTCAACCTGAAACACAAATGAAAATTCATTTTCAAGTGAATTTTTCAAGGCATTTAAGCAAACATCACTATTGGTAGTTCAACAGAGTACCTTGCGGAGATAAAAGTTAGGAGATGACAAGTTTGGAGATTACTTGGAAGCACACTCTTATTCTAAAAATTATTGATGTATATAATATTGCCTTGTTTATTTAGCACCAGGCACTGTAATAAGTACTTTACATGATGATCTCACTTAACAGTACTAATAGTGTATATACTATTATTAACATCATTTGACACATTAAGAAACTAAGGGACTTATAAATTATGTACAAATTAGATAAGAGTATCTGATTCTTTCTTATGAAGAATAAAATTTTAAGCTGGATGCGGTAGCTCGCGCCTGTAATCCAAGCTACTCAGGAGGCTGAGATCTGAGGATCAAGGTTCAAAGCCAGCCCAGAGCACAAAAGGACCTGAGACTCTTATCTCCAATTGATTTCTAGAAAATGGGAAGTGGGCTTGGCTCAAGGGTAGGGTGGCAGCCTTGAGCTGAAGAGCTCAGGGACAGTGTCCAGGCCCAGGGGTAGGGCAGTAGCCTTGAGCTGAAGAGGTAAGAGATAGCACCCAGACTGAGTTCAAGGCCCTCAAAAAAAATAAATAAAATTTTATAAAATCCATAGAACATCTGTGAACTATCATATATTGAATGATAATCTACCTTACATAGGGATTTACTATAAGTGAATAATTTTCACAAAGTTCTTGTTTTTGTTTTGCCAGTCATGGGGACTGAACACGGGGCCTGAGCACTGTCTTTGGATTTTCTCAAGGCTAGAACTCTACCACTTGAGCCACAGTACCACTTCCAGCTTTTTGTTGTTGTTGTTATGTATGTGGTTTGAAGGAACTGAACCTGGGTCTTCATGCATGCTGGGAAAGCACTTTTACCACTAGGCCAAATTCCCGGCCCACAAAGTTTTATGTTTAAGAAGACAGCTAGAGCATAACAGCTCATATTTGAATAAATAGGACGATCACAGTTCAGGCTAACCCCAGGCAAAAATAGCAGTTCCTATTAGAAAAATAAAGTTATGGGCCAGGAACATGGCCTAATGGTAGAGTGCTTGCCTAGCATGCATGAAGACCTGGGTTCAATTCCTTGGTACCACATACATAGAAAATGCCAGAAGTCGGGGAGTGGGTGATGGGTGGGGGGAGGGTAATGGGTACCAAGACATGTGAAAGGGTATCAATGTATGTGAATTAATGCACCTTCTATCTGGCAAATATCATGTAACCCTTTTATTAATTACAATAAAAAATATATTAAAAAAAATCCTCAGATCTCAGCCTTCTGAGTAGCGAGAATTACAGGCATGCGCTACTAGCTCATGGCTAACTCTCTTCCTTCTTAAAAAAAAAAAAAAAAAAGAAAAGAAAAGAAAAAGAAAATGCCAGAAGTGGTGCTGAGGCTCAAGTGGTAAGAGTTCCAGCCTTTGAGAAGGCCAAAAGAGAGTGCTCAGGCCCTGAGTTCAAGACCCAGGACTGGCAAAAAAATATAAATAAGGGCTGGGAGTGTGGCCTAGTGGTAGTGTGCTTGCCTAGCATGCAGGAAGCTCTGGGTTTGATCCTCTGGAACCATATACACAGAAGAAGCCGGAAATGGCACTGTGGCTCAAGTGGTAGAGGGCTAGCCTTGAGCAAAAAGTATCCAAGGACAGTGCCCAGGCCCTGAGTTCAAGGTTCAGGACAGGCAATCAATCAATCAATCAATCAATAAATAAAGTAAGTAATTTTTACAACTCCAAAGGCTTAATTCTAGTGTTAAGCTGCCTGGCAAGTACAAAGCCCTAAGTTCAAAACAATACAACAACAACAACAACAACAGCAAAACAGGAGAGTAAGATAAAAGGTGTATGTCTTAGTTTTTTGTTGTTTTTGTTCTGTTCACTCACTGCAGATTTAAAACTTTAATCAGAAAGATCAACCTTAATTAAACAGGAATATTCTAGTTGTTACTTAAATTAGGAAGATTCAAAGTATGGTGTAGTATCACACAACTGCAATCCAGCACTCAGGACTTGAAGCAAGAGGATCACAAGTTTGAGGTGAATGTGGATGCAACAGTGAGATTGTCTCAAGAAAACAACAAAAAAGCTGGGTAGCAGTAATTTATGCCTATAATCTTTGCTACTCAGAAGGCTGAGATATGAGGATTAGCCCAGGCTCAAAGTCCATGACTTTTTTTTTTGTGCCAGTCCTGAGGCTTCAACTCAGGACCTAGGCACTGCCCTGAATTTCTTTTGCTCAAGGCTAAAGTACTCTACCATTGGAACCATAGTACCACTTCTGGCTTTTTCTGTTTATGTGGTACTGAGGAATCCAACCCAGGGCTTCATGCATGCCAGGCAAGTCCTCTACCACTAAGCCACATTCCCCGCCCTGCAAGAGACTTATTTCCAACGTAAGCACAAAAAAAAAAAAAAAGCAAAAAGATGAAAAGTGGAGATGTGGCTTAAGAGGCAGAGTGCCAGCCTTGAGCAAAAAAAGCTCAGCAACAGTGCCCAGGCCCTGAATTTCAAACCCCAGAACTCAGACAAACACATACGCACACACTACAAAAATGAATTTCTCTGTGAGTTATCAGAGGTCCAATGTTCAACTCTCTACACAAGAATTCAAAGCCAACTGCACTCTGTCTGGTTAAGGTATAAGATGGGAAAAGAAGACTATCAGCTGACAACACAGTGAGAATGCAGCCCTCCAACCTACCTGTATGTCACAGTCAGGCCGAAGATTCAGTTCTTCACAGCATTCCCTGGATATCCTTAAAAATATATATTCTTTTGTTTTTTCTTCAATAGTAGCTTCATAAACCTTCTCTTTGGTTCCCTGGGTTTGTACTGACATCTCTTTAGGGACTGGTAATAAATAAACAGCACTGACTTTGGTCATCACCAGTCGTCCAGCCAAAGTATCTTCAGAAAGTGTTTCAGTAAGCTTAAAACGACCAAAAAGTTGTCCGTTCTGAGCATACTTAGCGCCCCCAGAAACTCCAGTGAGCATGAAGCTTGCTAGAATCTGCAAGTGCACTTTGAGGTTGAACCTGAATCAGAAGTAGAAAACTAGTTTGTTACATCAAAACCATAACAACTGAATATAAACACAATGAAAGTTAAACTTTCCCATCAATTCCATTTTGCTCTCTTTTTGCCTTTAACCCAAGTTGGACACAAAAAACCTTTTACATGACTAAATGTAATGTATATAAAGATACAAACTTAGTTGTGTTTAAAAAACAAAAGTAAATATGCATATTTGGTAATACTTGAGTATTGAAATGATACAATATTTTAATAAAACATACTAATATAAAAACCTGTTTAGGCAAACCATTGATACAACTGAGACTAAAAATCACATGGGACCAGAAGCAAAGATACTACAGTAAAATTAGAATGCCTTTCAAGTGGTTGTTTTCCAGGTAGATCTTACTAAAAGAACATACTCATGAAACTTCTTTTTTTTTTTTTTTCCCCAGTCCTGGGGCTTAGGGCCTGAGCACTGTCCTTGGACTTTCTCAAGCCTAGCACTCTACCACTTGAGCCTCAGCACCACTTCCGTTTTTTTGGTTTTTTTTTTTTTTTTTTTTGCTATGTACGTGATACCAAGGAATGGAACATGGGTCTTCATGCATGCTAGGCAAGCACTCTACCACCAGGCCAAACTCCTGGCCCCATGAAACTTCTCTTTTGACAGGTGCCAGTGACTCATGCCTCTACTCTGGGCTAAGAAGCTGAGATCTTAAAGATCAAGGTTCAAAGCCAGCGTGGACACAAAAGGACCTGAGACTCTTACCTCTACCCTAACCTCTAGAAAATGGGAAGTGGGGCTGTGGCCCAAGGGTAGGGCAGTAGCCTAGAGCTGAAGAACTCAGGGACAAGGCCCAGGCCCAGGAGTAGGGCAGTAGCCGTGAACTGAAGAGCGCCCAGGCAGGTTGAAGCCCCAATGACCAACCAAAAAAAAAAAAAAAAGCTGAGGGCAGGGAGTTTGGCCTAGTGGTTAAAGTGCTTGCCTAGCATGCACGAAGACCCGGGTTCGATTCCTCGGTAACACATACATAGAAAAAAGCCGGAAGTGGTGCTGAGGCTCAAGTGGTAGAGCTCTAGCCTTGAGAAAGTCCAAGGACAGTGCTCAGGCCCTGAGCTAAAGCCCAGGACTGGCAAAAAAAAAAAAAAAAAAAAAAAAAAAAGCTGAGATCTGAAGATCACATTCTCACATTCAAAGCCAGTCCAGGGAGGAAAAGTTCATCAAAAAAATTAAGGCTGGGTACAGTGGCTCACATCTATAATCCTAGCTACTCAGGAGTCTGAGATCTGATATTGTGGTTCAAAGCCAGCCCAGGTACTAAGTCCATCCTCCAGACTCTTATCTCCAATTAACCACCAAAAGACAGGAAGTGGCATTGTGGCTCAAGGGATAGGGTGGTAGCCTTGAGCTGAAGAGCTCAGGGGCAACGCCCAGGCCCAGAGTCCAAGTCCCACAACCAATGGGAAAGAATAAAAAAAGCCAGAAATGGCTTTACTCAAGTAAAGAATGCTAATAATCTTGAGCTTTAAAGAAAGTCCAGGGTCAACACCCAGGCCCCGAGTTTAAGTCCCAGGACCAAGACTAAGAAACAATTTCTCTTTCAATTATGTTAATGAGTAACAACAGCATAATTGTATGTGTGAGTAAACCTACACGTTTGCTAGAGAAGTGCTCTATATTTAAGACATACCCCCAGGCCTTCAGGGCTACAAGAAGCCAAATCTTATGTGGGATACAGATGGAAAAATCAAGCCTCCTGGACCTTAGCTGGGACACTCTTTCACATGCGTACACGAGTATGAGAACATGTATACGAAAGCAGCACAGAGAATCAAGATAACCTTCAGTCAAAAAATATGCGGTGAGAAGGATATAAACCAGCAATCTGCCATTCTGAAAAGGCAGTAATAATAACAAGGCACACATTTTCTACTTTTTCTCAGAACACTTCAAAATTTGAATGAAGAAATGAAGTCTTAAAATCTATACATTCAGTTGTGAAGAGAATTCTTTTGTGTATAAATTTAATGTATTTTATTTTTTTTGCCAGGGGTTTGAACTCAGGGCCTGAGCACTGTCCTTGGGCTTTCTCAAAGGCTAGAGCTCTACCACTTGAGCCACAGCACCACTTCTGGCTTTTTCTATGTATGTGGTACCAAGGAATCAAACCCACCTTGGTGCATGCTAGGCAAGCACTCTACCACTAGGCCAAACTCCTGGCCCTTTATTTATATTTTTTAGAACTATTTCCATTAAAAAATCGTAAGTTACATCTTGCATTTAAAAGAGCAGTGTCAGCTTAAAAACACACAACACTTGCATTCTGCTGATATTTTCCAGAACCTTTAGAAGAGCAGTAAGGAAGGAATGAGTCCTCCATTGAACACTCACACTTGGCAGGGACTGAATCAAGATTCCCCAGAGAGCAAGTGATCTGCTCAAAGCTTTCTGCTCAGAAATTGACTGATATTCATCTGGTAAGTTTAAAAACTCCAATGACTATAACGTAATATGCTTTTAAAAATTACCAATGAACCCCATTCGTTGGGCAACATGAGATTATCTCAGAGTAAGATAGAAAAGAGAAATAAATCAAGACTTTTTCCACACTCTGGACTTAGAGGATTTTTCTAAGTTCTTTATGGAGTCCAAGACTTTCTTGGAGAGAAGAGATTACTCCTAGAGCATTCTTATCTGGGTGTGTGCCAGTACTGGGGCATAAACTTCAGTGCTTCAAGCTCTTGTTTGGCTGATAGCTGGCATTCTATCATTTGAGATACACCCTTACTTTCATTTTTTGCTGGTTCATCAGTCTCTCAGATTGTCTGCTCAGATTGGCTTCAAACCATTATACTCAGATCTCAGCTTCCTGAGTAGCTAGGATTATAGACATGAGCTATCAGTGTGCAGTTTTTAGGGTACTCTTAATTTACAAAGGATCCCATCGTTGCTAAAAAGTGATGTACAGCTTTTTTGTTTTGGGGCCCATCTTGGGGCTTGGACTCAGGGCCCGGGTACTATCTGAATTTTTTTGCTCAAGGCTAGCACTCTATGAGCACTCAAGCCAAAGCTCCACTTCTGGCTTTTTGGTGGTTAACTGGAGATAATAGTCTTATGGACTTTCCTGCCCAGGTTTGCTTTGAATCACAATCCTCAGATCTTAGCCTCCTGAGTAGTAAATTAAAGGTATATAAGCCACCACTTAACTTGGCAACCACTCCCAAACCTCCCCAAGCTCACTCTTCCACAGACATCTATGAAGATATACTCTTATCTTCTATGTGTACCTCCATCTTCCATCAGACTCTGGTACCACCAGTAAGTATAAAAGATAAATTTTACTGCTAAATTCAGGCTCAGATCCAGATATACTATATTTTTTGTTCTCTGATACTGGAGCTTGAACTCAGAGCCTAGGTACTATGTCTTAGCTTTTTGCTCAAGGCTAGTGCTCCTGAAGCTTTACATCCAACCTTTCAATGGTTAATTACAGATAAAAGACGTATGGATTTTCCTGCCTGGACTGGCTTCAAACCAATATCTTCAGATCTCAGCCTCCAGAGGAGCAAGGATTATATGCATAAGCCACAAGCATCTTGCTATTTTGTAAATTTTAATAACATTTATTCAACCTAGTTTAAAAAAGGAGTGTGCTGGGCACTGGTGGCTCACTCCTGTAATCCTAGCTATCAAGAAACTGAGAGCTAAGGACTGCAGTTCAGAGCCAGTCCACACGGAAGTCCAGAAGTCCGAGAGTCTCTTATCTTCTAAACTCTATCTCATACCAATATTTATCAGGTTCTTTCTTAAGGAAAAAGGAACTAGGATGTCAACATGTAAATAAAATATATGATACAAGCGACTATGCTTGCCATTTAATTAGAAAAATCTACAGACACAATCAGTGAATACTTTTTTTTATACTATTAAGAGTCTGAATCTAAGGCTTCTTCCTTGCTAGGCTAGTGCTCTACCATTTGAACCATACTTTCAGCCCAACTTTTTGTCGGTTATTTTGAAGAGTTCAGTAGACTTGTACTCCAGCTGCCTTTGATCTGTGATCTCCCAGATCACAATCTCCTAAGTAGCAAGGAATATAATCCGAGCCACCAATGCCCAGCAATAAAAGCCTTTTCAGAGACAATAAATTAGCCTGACAAAGTGGTTCAACAAGCAAAAGCCATTAGAGTTCAATCCCTAGCAGAAAGACAGAGACAGAAAGAAAGAGCAAACATATCATAAATGACTAGGTAAGGCTCATAGACCAGCACATGGATAGGAGGCTTGCAAATTTGAGGACAATGTGGGCCACAGAGCAAGACTCTGAGTCAAAAAATGAAATAAAAGCACCATAAATAGGCCAAGATATAGTCTTCAAATAATGAAAACTACTAACTTTGTGTATTTTACATATTTAATTTGAAAATAGGTACACCTTGAAAGTTAGATGTATTAATAGAGTAGACTGAGGTTTAACTTACTCTTTCTTTCTGAATATATCTTTAATAATTATTCAGGATCAACTGATAATATTAAAGATAAGGTATCAATAAGGCAAGTTGATGAGAAAAAAAAAAGACTAGGCTGAATATACTTAAGAAAAATACTTCAAAAAATGCCATCATGTCTCCTAATGTGGTTCAATTGCTAGGGCTTATCTTCATTCAAAAACTAAAATCCTGGCCGGGAGTTTGGCCTAGTGGTTAAAGTGCTTGCCTAGCATGCACAAAGACCCCGGTTCGATTCCTCGGTACCACATACATAGAAAAAAAGCCGGAAGTGGGGCTGAGGCTCAAGTGGTAGAGCTCTAGCCTTGAGAAGATCCAAGGACAGTGCTCAGGCCCTGAGCTCAAGCCCAGGACTGGCAAAAAAAAAAAAATAATAAAATTAAATTAAAAAAAAAAACAACAAAACAAAACTAAAAACCTAAGAATTAAAAAGTTGCTACCCAGTATAACAATGATCTCAACAGCTTTTTTCATTTGTACTATCATTTCTAAGCTTTTAGTTTAAGCACTTGGTTTTAATCCATGACACAGGAATAAAATATAAGACATGTTAAAGCATTGTATACTTTTCTAAAGTTGTCTTACTATCAAAAAGCTTTCTTAGGGTTGGGAGCATAGCCTAGTGGTAGAGGGCTCACCTAGCATGTATGAAGCCCTGGGTTCGATTCCTTGGTACCACGTATACATATACACATACATATACACACACTCCCACACACAAAACTTTCTTGAAGATCTAAATCATTTCATTCTTTCAAAATATGTAATTTCTTTCTGTGTTCATATACTTATTCAACAAGTATTTTTTTGAATACTTTGTATGACCAACATTCATGTTAAAGGTTTATTTCATTTTATTCTATTTTATTTTTTTATGCTACTGGGGTTTGAACTCAAAACCCCTTGCTTGCAAGAGAAGACATTATACCACTGAGTCATACCTTCAACCTTTTTTTTAGTCTCCCTCCCTTCCCTCTGTAGCTAACAGTCACATACCACGAGGCCCAGCTTTTTCTGCTGAGATGAGAATCTTGTGGACTTTTCTTCTCTGACTGTCCAGAAAGGCTATTCTCCTGATCTCAAGCACCTAAGTAGCTAGAGTAACAAGCAGTCACTATACCATAAAGCTGGTGGCTGAGAAGTCTCACATTTATGCCTGGGCTGGCCTCAAACTAAAATCCTCTCCATTTCAGATACCTAAGTAGCTAAGATAATAGGCATGAGCCACTAGTACCTAGCTACCATAATGCTTAAGAGCAGGAAACATAGGCTTGCATTCCCAACACACGGCAAAGAGCTGAACCTCTTACAGATGCTTAGAAAGATCTTGTGAAAATGAGCCATGCTCTAAAATAAACAGTGCTTTTACTCATATGTTAAAGATTGAATACAGGCATTAAAGAATAATCATCTCACTATTGATCTTGAGTTATACTCCTTCATTTTAAAAATTAAAATGTCATCCAAAGGTTAGAAGACAAGAATGAACAATGTTTCTCAAGAACTTACTTGCTGACTTCTTTATACTGGGCTATCTCCTCTATATACAGGAGGTCATGTAACCGTGACTGATAGTTGGTCTTGGTCAATGATTTGTCTAAAACGGACTGAGTAAACAGCTGGTCAGCAGAGAGAGGAATTTGGTATCTGATAAGAAGGCTCTTCTCCAAATCAGTAGTTTCATTAGGTTCAAAATCTATAATAGTCTTAGAAGAAGAATCCCACCGCTTAGCTGTGGTTACTAGCTGTTGTTTTGCATGCATCAGGTATTCAAGATCTAAATGGAAATAAGAAACACATTTATAAAGGAATATAATGTTAAAATACATTAATATCTTGCTAAGACAATTTCAAATGCTAGCACTAAAATTAGTAAAAAGCAAAATATAAACTCAAAGAGTGTTATCCAGTATTATCCTCAAATCAAACTTTTCAACATTTAAAAAACTGCTATTAGAAATCCTCTTTTTTTTTTTTTCTTTTTCTTTTTTTTTTATTCAGGAGCTAGTGATTGAGCTCAGGGCCTGGGTGCTACCCCTGAGTTATTTGCACAAGTCTAGCACTCTACACTTAACTTTTCTGCCCAGGCTGGCTTCAAATTTCAATTCTCAGATCTCAGTCTCCTAAGAAGTTAGGACTACGGGCATGAACTATATCAGTGCCTGGCAAGAATGTCATTTTACACATAATAGTTATTAATGATTTTTCAATGCAGATTAGTATTTACAATTTAATTCTCCAGGTAAAGAGAAATCAAATCTGTAGGAAGATCTGATAAATTCTTCATATTGAGTGACACTATAAACTTCTCTATTCCACGTACCAATATCTGTACCATTATAGAAAGAGGAGGATAGATTTTTCCCTGTGTGATAAAGCAGAGTGAAACTACCTAGAAGTGGGTTGAATGCAAACACAGTTTAGACAATACACATGTACAACACTGCTGTGACAGGATGAATAGAGAGAGGAATGGAGGCAAAGACAGTCATAACATTCAGTGTACATATGTGAAAATGGAACCAGGAAACAGAAGGGAATTGGTGGGGTTGGGATAGATAGAGGAACAAAGAGAGGGGTGACAATGATCGAGATACATTGTATACATAAATTGATATGTTGAACTGAAACTCATTTGTACAACTATGTCAAGATATTTTATGATTAAATAGGAAAAATGAGTATCATTTAAACATCACTTCTGAAAAATTCTAGCTTTGTTTCAGTGAACTGGTAACTGTAAATAGGACACACTATCACAAGTGGAGAATTGTTCAAATCTGACATCTCTAGGAAAATCCTGTTGCACATAGTCCAGGATGAGAGCCACAGATTCAGTGAGCAAAGCCTGCTCAGTATGTAGAGTCTGTTACTTCCTCCTGAGTAAAACTTATGAAAATGAGACTCAGACAAAGCAAAAAACATTGAGCAGCTGACTATCTAGTTTTAAGAGAATATAATTGGTAAGACCATTTTATATCACAGGTTAAAATTTGAGAAAGAAACAAAAAGTTCAGGCCAAGATCAGTGAGACTCAAAGTACAAAAAAAAGTTAACCTAAATTATCTTTTTAATGAGAATATGGATATAACTACCTTGTGATGGTTAGTGAATGATTTTCAATTTATTTTTTTGTCCTTTTGTCAAACTCAGGATGTTCTGAACCCAGGACCTCACAGATACTAGGTAAGCACTCTACCACTGAGCTACACACCATCTTGCGGTTGCAAATTTCAAATGTTACATATATATTCTAAACATGTAAGTATAGTCATTCACCAAGAAAAATTTGTCTGTATTAACAAATATCCTAGTATCTTAATAAAAAATAAAATTCAAATCCCATCCGGGGCCTGGTGGTTCACCCTGTTATCCTAGCTACTCAGGAGGTTGAGATCGGAGGATGAGAGTTCAAAGCCAGCCTATGCAAGAAAGCCCGTGAGACTCTTATCTCTAATATAATCTACTCAGAGAAAAGCAGGAAGTGGCACTGTGACTCAAGGGATAAAGCACTAGCCTTGTGCAAAACAATCTCAGGGACAGTGCTTAGGGCTGGAGGTCAAGCCCCAGGATGAGTCGATGGGTATATAGATAGACAAGTTCCCAAGTGATATAGGCTCTAATTTTAACCTTTGTCTTTATTTTAAATATGCCACAAGAGGCAACATGAACACAAATGATCATCATCAAGATGTAAAGATGACCTGCTAATTAAAAACTGACAGTTTAAAATCATGCTAGAGCCAGGCACTATAGCTCATGCCCATAATCCTATCTATTCAGGAGGCTGAGATCCTGAAGATCCCTATTTGAAGACATTAGGAGGCAGAGCATGAGACTTGAGAAAAAGTTAAGGGACAGTGCCAGGCCCTGAGTTCAAGCCCTGGTACAAGTAGCTAAAAAGAGAGAGAAAGAGAGAGGAGGGGTGGTGGCGGGGAGGATAGGAAAGGGAAAGTAGGGAGTGGGAAACAAACAGAGCCTGGAGACATCTCAGAGTAGAATGCTTGATCAGCCCACACAGGATTCTGGATTTGACCTGCAGCCTCTAAGAATACAGAAATCAAATATCCTGAATTGACTGTCTTTGTAGTAGCCATACAAGCATAGTTTCCTAAAGTACGCTAAACACATCTTCCTAATCATTCTAAAATTAATCTCTACCTATTCCTCATTAGAGCATAGCTACACAAATGCCAATATTCCTGAAATACACATACCACCACTAAACATTAGGTACTCATTATCATCCAAATAGAAGATGTGCACAACTTTCAGCTTTAATTCAAGTCAAAAAGAGAAACAGCAATACAGCAACAAACCAAATAACCAGTTTTTTGGGTTTTTGTTTGTTTGGTTTACCATTCCTGGGGCTTGAACTCAGGGCCTGGGCACTGTCCTTGGACACTTCTTGCTCAAGGCTGGTGCCCTGCCACTTAAGCCACAGCACCATTTCCAGCTTTTTCTGAGTATGTCTACCACTAGAGCTGGCCCTAATCAGCTCTTTTAACAAATTAAAATTCAGAATAATGAAGAAGGTATACAGAATATCTTTACTGTTTGGAGTAAGGAAAGTATATATATTGGTGGAGGAATCCACCGTGGGACTTATTAAACTCTGGGCCCGGGCTCTTCAGCTCAAGGTTACCACCCTATCTCTTGAGCCACAGAGCCACTTCCAGTTTTCTGGTGTTTAATTGGAGGTAAGAGTCTTGTAGACTTTAGTGCCCGGGCTGGCTTTGAACAGTGATCTTCAGATCTCAGCCTCCTGAGTAACTAGGGTTACAGGCATGAGCCACCACACCCAGAGGAAAGTTGGATTAACAGAATGAAGAACCTTGAAAATAATCAAAAGGTCACAGACGTAAACCAATGACCAGTAACTACTTCCTCTTGTAAGAAGAGACAGAGTTATCTTGACATGCCAATGTCATCTAGCTTGTCAAAACCCAGATTTAGGCTTTCCCTTTTACAATGTTCAAAATCTTTTACCGGAAAATAAATTTTGTACATTTTATATTAATATAATACATATTTTCCTCTGTCCTTGAACCACAAAGTTCACTATGTAAAATTATTTCATGTTTCCAAATTAGTTCAAGAAAACATTTCATATTTTTCAATTGTTTTCTAAGCACAA
This sequence comes from Megascapheus bottae, assembly GCF_031878675.1. Lineage (NCBI taxonomy): Eukaryota > Metazoa > Chordata > Mammalia > Rodentia > Geomyidae > Megascapheus > Megascapheus bottae. The sequence goes on from NC_143525.1 coordinate 14,982,531, forward strand.
ATACTTAAAAGCCTTATTTGAAGAAAAAGGCAAAGATTTATAAAACTAAAATAACTGAAAATATGATACCTGTATTATAAAAAGGAAGATGTTCATGAACAAAATATAAAATGTTGTATTTACACAGTGATAGATGAGAAGTACCAGAAAGCAGACTACTGCTAGTTACCAGGCTCCAAACTCTAGAGCTCTGTGGAAATCCTTCAACTCCCTAGAGGTTCTCTTGCCAACACCTCTGCACACTTTGCCCTTAATGTCTCCACTCTTTGATTTATGTCCCTCTATCTAAAATCTCCTCTTAAAATTTAAAAACTTGCCAGGCACCAGTGGCTCATTCCTATACTCCTAGCTACTCAGAAGATATTCCTAGCTACTGAGATCTGAGGATTGCAGTTCCAAGGCAGCTAGGGCAGGAAAGCTCATGAGACTCCTACTCCAATTAACCACTAAAAGCTAGAGGTGCAGAAGTCGGTAAAGTGCTAGTCATGAGCAGAAGAAGCATAGGAGCAGTGCCCAGGCCCAGAGTTCAAGCCCCAGGTCTGGCACACATGTGAGCACACGTGTACACACGCACATGCACACGTGAGCACGCACGCACGCACGCACGCACACACACACACACACACAAATTGCCTCTTTCTCTTCTCGCTTTCTTCACTATGTGTAAGTCTGAAATGATAATGTGATAACATAAAAGTAACAATTATTTATAACATGCCTACTATGAGCTAGATACTGTCTAGGACTCCTTTTTAGACCTCATGTCATCTAAGAAAGATAAATGTTTAAGCTCAGAGGTGTCAAGTGCTCTGCTTAGGATCATACAACTAGGTGGAAAGTGAGTACTTAAACATTTCATTTTCTTCCTTTCTTTTTTTCTTTCATTTGGCAAGTCCTGGCGCTTGAACTAGCCCTGAGCTTCTTTTGCTCAAGGATAGCACTCTACCATTTGAACCACAGTTCCACTTCTGCCTTGTTCTGTTTATGTGGTACTGAGGAATCAAACCCATGAATGCTAGACAAGGACTCTACCACTAAGCCACATTTCCAGCCCCTCAATACACTTCTGTTTGGCAAGGAATTTCATCCTCCACTCATCTCTAACTAGCCAAAAAGCAGATACCTAAAGCCAAAGTAGTCCATGTGCCTTCACTCCTCCTGACATAAAACCACCCTGACCTCTTTCCACCTTTGTGCAACATTCTTTTCATTTAAAGACACTTAACATTTTGTGTTAACTAGATATGCTTTTATTTAGCTAGCAGAAATTCTTGACAATACTTAAAATTTATTCTTCTGGAGGAACCAATCATGAGTTACAAATCACTACGGTAAAAGCACTCTTTAAAATATAACCCACATGGGCTGAGAGTTTGGCCTAGTGGTAGAGTGCTTGCCTAGCATGCATGAAGACCTGGGTTCGATTCCTTGGTACCACATACATAGAAAAAAGCTGGAAGTGATGCTGAGGCTCAAATGGTAGAGCTCTAGCCTTGAGAAAGTCCAAGGATAGTGCTCATGCCCTGACCTCAAGTCCAGGACTGGGGGAAAAAATAAATAAATAAATAAATTATATATATATATTCCACAGATTAACCACATTCTTTTACATTTGAATGTAAAATTTAAATTTCTTTGTAATCTATAAAGTGTGTTTTCCCAGTAGTTCAGTAGTTCTAAAAACTACTTACAATACAGAGAGCAAACAATATCTATCACCCAAGCTAAACCTAGCCCAGTTATATCTGAAAATAAAGTTTTATTGGAACACAGCCTTGCCATTCATTTATATATTACCTTCTGGCCACTTTCTCACAATACAGTGCTGGACACCTGGGACAGAAACTCTATGTCCTGAAACATCTAAAAGAGCTACTATCTAGTCCCCTATAGGATTAATTTGCCAAATCCTACACTTTCACTTTTACTATTATTTTATCAAAATAAAAATTCCCTAGAGTACTCAGAAAAAACGGATCAAAATACACCCAACTAAATAATAAAAGGGATCAAAATGAGTGAGAAATAAGGGCAAAATAAAGTCTGGATAATACCAGCAAGAAGATAACACCTAACTGGAAAGTTTGGCCACAAATGTTAATAAAGGGCAGACATGATGATATATGCCTGAAATTCTAGCACTCAAGAGGTGAAGGCATGTGAGTTCAAGGCCACATGGACTGTACAATGAAGTCCTCTCAAAAAGAATTTTCATTTTGTTCTGGCCTCACCTAACAGGTGAAGAAAAGGAGAAAGACCATTCCACCTATCCACCACTTCCAAACAATAAAATCCTAGCTTCAGTCATGAAAAGAACAACTTTTTCTAGGGTCTCAGAAATGAGGCCTTGTAGTTTCTCCTACATAGCGAAAAACTTCTTTTTGTATTGTGGTTCTACAGTGAGTAATACAGCATGCTGTGTTAATAGCATATTGTTATATAAAGACGTAAGCATTTCTTAAGTAAAGCACCTCTAAATCCAACCAAAAGACAATGAACTGACTAACATGCCCTTCCCTTATCATATTGGATCCAGACTCCAAACTTCAGGAAATGATGTGATAGTGCTGAAAACACATCATTTTTTTTTTTTAGGTACTTGCATGCTGAAACCAGGATTCTCTTCTCATAAGCATCAAACAAGTTCTATTAGACACCCTGCTCTCCTCAACACTAGTGTGTGCGTACATTGACTAGTGAAGACTTACGTACACAGGACTTCTAATTTACAGATAATGTACTAGCATCAGCAAATCTAACTGGACAGTCCTCAGAACAAAGAAATAGGCACTGAGAGGACATACACAATTACCATTAAAAAGACACTCCACTCAAACAAATACCGAAAGATTTAATTCTGCTAAAATCATCTTACAGTAAAATAAAATTGGTAACAACAAAAAAAGACATAATCATCTACTCACATAAGCTCAGGGAACTCACAACAAGATCAGTCCAAGGATTTGAATGAAGAGATCAGGTCTCAAAGTTACCCTCTTCACTCACTACACAGCAAATGTTTTGATTAACTTGGGAGTTTTTTTTGGTAGTTTATTTCCTCCCTGGGAGGTTTTTTTTCCTTATCCCCTCCCTATCTGTAAAATACTTCGGGGCCAACACAATCCTTCAAAGTTGCCTTTTAATACATTTTATCAGGGGGAAAAAAGTCTAAATATTACCTTCTGTAGAAGCTGCATCAATCATTACTCTTTGCATGAGCACTGGTTCCAATCCAAAGTCGAAAACTATGGTTTGGCGAAAAGTTCCAAATATTTCTGTGTTAAATGCTATCCCGACTTTATACACGTAATGATCTAATCCATTTTGGGCCATCTTTCCTCCTATCCATTCTTGACAGTTTTCTGGGACTTCTTGTGATACCTGGGTAGTACTATCTCCGGCAGATATTGCAATGATACTAAAATGAGGACGATGAGCATCATAAAGCAATGCTACACGATACAGCATTCTTGCAGGCTACAAGGAAGTTAAAATAATTCATTGAGTACAAGGGGATGAAAAATCCAGTTGTAAGTGGGCTCTTTTATGAAATTATTTCCATAAGGGACTTTCCCATACTTCTAAGATACTATGATAAAAAGTACAAAGTGTGCCCATAAGCCACTTAAGGAAAAACTGAAGACTGGTGAGAAGAAAGCAGTTGTTAAATACTATATTTATGTTACATCACTAACCTTCGTGGTCCTTCCTGGTCTGTTTACTTTCACTATGGCAAAATCTATCTCTTTTAATCATCTTCAACCTCCAACTGCCCATATTCTTTGCCCAAAAAAGAGTTACAGAACCTCATATTGGAAGCCCTCATAGCAAGGACTGGGTTCAAGGCAAAAGCTAGAGGTTTATAGATTTTTCATCTCCAGATACAGAAGAAACAATACCAAAAAGAACACAATAATTTTCCACTGAACATAGTTACCGAAAGTTTTTATTTTGTTTCAATCCTAAACATTACCTACTCTAAGATCAGAAGCACTACAGAAGATGTCTTCTATTAAAAAAAAAAACTCTTCACAGAATCTGTGACTTCGTCAAATCAAATATAAAACAAGTTGTCACTGTTTAAAAAGCTTGCAACTGCCAGATTAAAACAACTCAAATAACTAGTTATTTGTATGCCATGAACCCAATTCTAAACATCCAAAACATCTTAAACATCCAAAAAGATCTGAAAGTTTAAAAAAAAAATCACACTTTTAGTGAATTCAATACAAAAATGCACTTTAGTATAACAATGAACCTACATCAAATGGACTTAGATTAAAACATTTCAATGTTCTTATTTTAACATAGAGCTTTCAAGGTCCAAAGAGGCTTTAAGTCAACTACACAAATGCTCTACATACATGCTCTATTCTTTAATAAGTACAAAATTCATACCTTACAAGTGAGAGCGAAGGTCCATATCTGGCGAGACTTTTTGGTGTTGACGGTGATAGACAGGTCAGGACTGTGCTCTACCTTTACTCCTTCTATACATTCACTAAGCTGAAAAGAAGTCATTGATGTCAGTCCTATCACTGAAAACAAAAACTACTAGCAAATACACATCAACAGAAATCATATTGATTTATTCATCAAACAAGATATTGTTGAAGGCAATATGCATGTAACTTAAACAACAAAAACAAGGTATTGTGTACAATCATTTTTAGCCATTTTTATAAGAACAAAATATGATGCTAAAATAAAAAACAAGAAAATTAACTGAAACCAAAAAAAAAAAGGCAATCAAAAACTGCCTAGAAGGGAACAAATATAATACTGCAAAATGCCAAACAGTTCTGCTCTTTATGTTTATGCTCTTTTGCTACTTATATTTATACAACTTGGTCGAGGTGAGGTGACTCACACCTATAATTCTAGCTACTCAGGAGGCTGGGATCTAAGTATATCGGTTCAAAGCCAGTCTGGGCACTAAGGAATGTGAGGCTCTTATCACTAGAAAATGGGAAGTGGGGTTGTGGCTCAAGGGGTAAGGCCTTGAGCTGAAGAGCTCTATGATAACGCCCAGGCCCAGAGTTTAAGCCTCAGGACTGATCTAAATAAATAAATAAATAATAAAATAAAAAATAAGCGTATACCTTTTTTTCTTTTAAACCAGCCCTGGGCTTGGACTCAGGGTCTGGGCATTGTCCTTGAGCTTTCTCAAAGGTAGAGTTCTACCACTTGAGCCACAGCACCACTCCCAGCTTTTCTATGTATGTGGTAAATGAGGAACTGAACTCCTGGCATCATGCATGCTAGGCAAGCACTCTACCACTAGGTCAAACTCCTGGCCCTATACACCATTTTACTAAGAAAAAGTTCTTCATATGACTAGATAAGGAAATAAACCAAATATAGCACATGAAAGATCGAGATTCAAACACATTTATTGTTTCAGATGAAAAAAATCAAGTATTTTTCTCACCACTTTCTCAGGAGACAATGAATTCATCCACTTTTCTATCAAAGTTTCCATATAACTGCCTGAGAGTTGTTTATTCTCATTCTGCTGTTTCAGTCTTATCACCCGGGAAGCATATCTTTTCTGCCATTCTGCTAGTTCCTCTTGGGAATGTGCTGAAGTACACTGGGCACCATACCTACAGATTCCTTGCTCTAAAAATCTAAGCGGAATAGGAAAGACTGTTTTATCATATACTTTGTTTAAAAATGTTTATTTACACCATTTAAAGATAACGTCCAGTACTTGCCCTCAGCTCCTCAATGAAAAAATAAAACATCTTCTGAAAAGCCATGTTTATCACATAGATACAAAAGGGGGGTGGTGGTAAGAGGGTCAGAGAACGTGACAGTGTTTATGACAAGCAAAACATCTCTCTGTGTCTCTCTTTGTTTCATCGACTTCTTTCTTTGGAATAAAGAAAAGATCCTAAAGCACAACATATTTATAACTGCCTTGTCCAAAAGACATTGAAAAGTTTCTTCCTATGTGATATACAGCCTATGAGCAACGCTGAGAGCCAAAGCTTCATAAAGCAACACTGACACCAAGTGGGTGAGCTGCCCCATGTGACATGACCTACTTTCCAAATTAAATGACCTCAGAAAATGTTCTACAACTAGGAATTCCATCCTGAAAAAAACTTAGTACACTACTAAATGATCATTTCAAGACTTCTACTTTTCATCTTCAAATGTAATACTTTTGTTCTTTTCTAAATATCATTCAAATATTGGAGAATATTGTCTTAAATATACTCAAAATTAATGTCTATATCAAAGAGTCACATATGTATTTAAGTCATATTCAATTCTTCAAGAGATAAACACCTAATTGTTCACTTCAAAAGATACAGAGATAATGATTTCTCTGTGTCTGTGACTCAACTAAAATATATTTCAAAAATTCCCTATGATTTTTGAGTGTCGATACCACAAAGAAAAGATACATGGTAGATATGCCCATTACATGATACTGATTTGGTCATTATACAGCGTGTGTGTGTGTGTGTGTGTGTGTGTGCGCACATACCCCATAAAATATGCAATTAGGTGTCAACAAAAAAAAAAAACTCAATTGAAAAATATATGATCACAAACAAAAGTAAAAGATTTTAGCCATTCATTTTATTAAAGTTTTAAATATGCTGCATAATTTTAAAGCCACTTTTTAATTAGTAGAGACAGAACAATGATAAAAGGGAAGAAATGAAAATGAAAACTACAAAATGCAAAATAGACACAAGAGAAATGGTATGTTATAGACAACGTGCAACTAGAAAAACATGGGCGGTGAGAAGTACAACACAAATCCCAGCACAATACATATCCAATGACGTGCCACACTGAAAAGCTGCGTGCATTTAGTTTCTCCTGGTGGTGCAACAAGTATTGGAGTTTAAAATTATGATATTTAAGCATGATATTTAACATGCTTCAGAAGACATATTTAAAATCATGTATTTATGTCCTTTAAGTGCAGTACATGTTCACAAATGAAAAAAAAATGTGTTTTGCTGTTTCCCTAAAAAAAAAAAAAATGAAGGACTCTTACATTCATCTAGATAATAAATCTCAGATTTCCTTTTCAATGATAGTGCTCTACTTCTCTTACAACACCATGCCACTAGGACACACAATATTTACTACTTGGTTCCAAAAATCATACTACCTTGACTACTTAACCATAAAAACCACGTGTCAAATTTCCAAAATGACACGTAGAGTGAGAATTTCGATCTAAAAGCTCATTAATTACTAGTTCTTATAAAAAAGAACTAATTTGCCTTTTTAAATGTAATTTCCCTATTTCTTTCCCTATGTAAATTATGAATGCTTAACCCTTTAAATTACTTGTGATTTCCATAAAGGAATGCTTAGAGAAAGATATTATTCACAAAAGTTACTGGGATAATGTCTATTTTATTCTATTTCAGTTAATATAATTTCAATTTCAGTCACTATACCTAGGTAACTTTTACACTAATGAGACACCAGCAATTAAGTGCAGCCATAAAAATATAACTGGTATTATTAAAAATGTCTGAACAAAGTCTTAATGACCTGCCTTCATATCACTGCTGTTCATAATTAAAGTAAATCTCATGGACATAGTTTTGACTTTTATTACTTAATAATAATGACCTTTATGGCTTTTGTTTCTAATGGAAGATAAACCATTTTACCCAATCAATCTTCCTTCACAAATTATAGTTTTTCTCCTTTGAATTTGAATGACTTTTTTAAAAAGTGAAGGAAAATTACCTATCCTTTCAACAAAGACATGTAATTGGTTTAAAAACAAAAATTCACATTACCTTTTACACAAAGTATATTCCTCGCTGCTTGTGATTCCCCTAGGTGGTGGCCGGAAATGCCAACCATTACAAGACCCTAGGGAGTAATCAGGATATAGTCTTATCATTTGAGGCTACCTAGTAATTCTGATACTTAATGTGTAAGAAATACTATATCCCTCCACACACATCATCCCAGATGATGTAAAAAGGACACAGGACCCTTGCCTCTATTAATCAAACGAGTCCAGCAACTATGTGAAATGTAAAAAAAAAAAAAAAAATCACTGAAAAGGCAGTTACCCAGCAGTTATCAGGTTGTGGCCCTATCTCTGCCCTGGCAACTGGTGGATCTATTTCCAGTGCCATCTCTTCATTCAGAACTCAAAGCAAGAAACTGTCATGCTTGTCATTTTATTAAGCATTCCATTCAGAATACTCCAGGAATGATAAAATGTCTGCATCCTGGAAGGAAATCTTATATAAGAAATTTCAGTGCTACATATTGAGCAAGAAGCTTTTTCCTTTTTCCTTAGGATTTATCTCATACATAATTGTGTACATCCTTTTTGTAACTGAAATAAAGCTCAGGCATTGACTTCTCACATAGGAGCTTAAAAAAGTTACAACAAACTTTGATTCATTTAGCTAAAGTCCCAAATAAGCCAAAGAAATACGGCTTAAGACAGAAAACGTTAACGCTTTAGAAGCCGAGCAACCATTTTCTATTTCCTCAAAACTCATCATGCCATCTCACCTTAAGGGGGAAAAGCCAGGCTCAGTTTAAAGGTGTGCTCTACCCCCCTTACTGGCTGGGTAACCTTGGGAAAACTACTAGACTTTAATAAATATCCACTTCAACACCTCTTGAAAAGATGGAGAAAGAGTCTAAGAAGTTGGCACATGCCATGAAAGGCACTATAGCAGTACATGGCACAATGGCAAGCATTCAGTGAATGTTCAGCTCTCCTCCTTTTCTCTGGCAAGAGAGGAAGAAATGGTAAGGGCAGGAAGAAACCACTTTACAGATCAAAACTTCAAAAAGTAATAATTATAGTAGCCTAGAGGTGGGAGGGGGAGGAAGGAAAGTCCTTCCTCTGGATTGCTAAGAAGTATCTTAAATTCAGTCCTACAAGGAGGCAAGAAGATGATCCTGATTGACCTCTAGAGTTACCTCCTACCTCCATTACTTTATTATTCTTTGAAAAGGTGGTAGGAAGAAAATTGCTCTTACCTGCTTCTTCAAATTAAACTTTCATATTCTTTCCTATTGCATTTACTATACAATACAGTAAATTTCTTCCCAGTAATCAAAAGCAAAGCCTAGCATCATAGCTATCAGAAGTGACTCAAAATTTGTTACTTACCCTCATCTAATTCTTCCATGTGATATCCAGAAAGAACATTACTAGTTGCTGTCTGCAATTTTTCAAATAAAAGTCACATGAGATAATTAAGAAGTAACAATTCAATGATGAACTAAATTTGAATATTTTCAGCATTAAAAATATATAATATGAGCCAGGTGTGGTGGCTCCCATCTATAATTCTAGCTACTCAGGAGGCTGAGATCTGATGATCACAGTTCAAAGCAAGCCCGAGCACTAAAGACCATGAGACTCAGCTCCAATTAACCACCAGAAAACTGGAAGTGGCGCTGTGGGTAAGGTGGCAGCCTTGAGCTGAACAGCTCAGGGACAACACCCAGGCCCAGAGTTCAAGTCCCACAAGCGTGTGCGTGTGTGTGTATGCATGCATTATGGGTACTAGTTGCTCATGCCTATAATCCTGGGTACTTGGAAGGATGGCATCTGAGGATTGAAGCTCAAAGCTAGCCTGGGCATAAGTCTGTGAGACTCTAATCTTCAGAAGTGGAGCTGTGGCTTCAATGGTAGAATGCTGGCCTTAAGCAAAAAAGCTCAAGGACAGCACCCAGAAGTCCTAAGTCAGCACTAAAAAATACACCCTCACACACACAACCTAAAAATACAGTTTGGATATTTACAAATTTTTATTTATGATGTTATAGTACAAGTGATTACCTTTTGCTTTTTGTTCTGTTAAACTACAATTAAATATGGAGAAGAAGAACTTGTCAGGTCTTCTCTAAGGAAAGTGACAGAGATCTTCCTCTATACCAAAAGCAGCCTGATAGCCAAAGAGAAAAATAAGTGCCAACCCCCATCAGGTGCCTCTACCATTATTTACTCTACTTCCTAACACCTAGAGAAGGACAAGGGAAAGAACTATCTTTTCTCCTGCAATTAATGATGTACTACCATCTGAGGACCGAGGCACAGTTTGTATCAAGTTCCTCTCGATCTCAGATGACCCCTTCTTCCACAATGAAATACAAGACTGAAGAAGGTCCACTTGTTACAGCTTCCTTAGAAAAGTACTTAAGCATCATGCTTTTTCTTACAATTATGCAGCAATTTACATGCTAGATCACTGCAGCTATGTATAGATTTATGTCAGTGATATGCAATGGGCTTTTCTATATCCTTATATATCCAGGGAATGAGGCAAATAATAGGTAAGTTAGAAAACAGCAGATGTAAAATTAATCAGGAAGAAACATGCCCCATGATGAAATCTGGAACTTCATTTATCATAGAAAAAGTATCATAAAGGCATGTCATAAATGTTATAGGTGTATCTAAAATAATACAATCACTAGCATTGTTAAGTTGAGTAAGTTGGACTTCCTAGGTCCAACTGGAACTGAGTCACTATTATCTTGCTCCTACAAGAAAGTGTCACCGTCAAACTACTTATTACAAAGTTTTTAAAAGATAACTGACACTTCTATAAAATAAGAGACTGAACAAACTGACAAGTAAATCAGGAGTAATCCCATCATATGTATTGTTTCATTAAAAAGATTAATTAATAGATCACTTCAGGCCAGGTACCAGTGGTGCATGCCTGTAATCCAAGCTACTCAGGAGGCAGAGATCTGGGGACTGGAGTTCAAAGCCAGCCTGGGCAGGAAAGCCCATGAGACTCTTATTGCCAATTAACCACCAAAAACTGGAAATAGAGCTGTGGCTCAAGTGAAAGAACACTAGCCTTGAGCAGAGAAAAAAGGAAAAGCTCAGTCAGCACTAAGACCATCAGTTCAAGGACCCACACACACAAAAGAAAGTCACTATTTTTGCTTTTTGAATCAGCCTTTAGTTCTAAGTCTTTATTCACTAGCATTTACAAGTTAAATACCAGCTCAGCCCAATCTTTAAATTATACATTGGTGCTATTTTTAAAGTGTATTGTTTACTACTGAAGAACATTACTCTGCTTAAATAGAAAAGAAATTACAAATACAATTTGAGGGTTGAAAATGTAGCTCGGTGGTTGTCTCATGTGCTTGAAGCCCAGGAATCAATTGCCCTAATTTGGAAGGGTGGGGTAGGGGAGACAATAAAACAAGAATAGTCACTCTGTCTCATTGCATAATCAGAAACTAGTCAAATGAGATTTGTGTCTTTACATTTAAGAGAATTATAAATATCAAAAGTAAGAATTTGGGAGCCGGGAGTTTGGCCTAGTGGTAGAGTGCTTGCCTAAAACATGTACCACGACCCAAGTTGGATTCCTCGGTATCACATACATAGAAGTAGTGCTGTGGCTCAAGCGGTAGAGCGCTAGACTTGAAGAAAAAGCCCAACGACAGTGCTCAGGCCCTGAGTTCAAGCCCCAAGACTAGTCAAAAAAAAAAAAAATGCAATGTCTTAGCCAGGCAGCAGTGGCTCACACCTATAATTCTAGCTACTCAGGAGGCTGGGATCTAGGATCAAGGTTCAAAGCCAGCCCAGGCACAAAAGTCCATGAGACTGTTATCTCCAATTAACCACTAGAAAACAGAAAGTAGAATTATGGCTCAAAAGTGCTAGCCTTAAGCTGAAGAGTTCAGGGACAGTGCCAAAGCCACAACCAAATTCCCCTCTTCCCCTCAAAAAACTAAAATGTCTTTGAAGTTAATAAAAGCTTACTAATTCTTGGCTGATTCATAATAAGGTAACAGAAGACAAAGGAAATGACATTGTATTGAAACATTATGTAATTTGTAAAATTGTTTGTTGACTAATGTTATGAGCTGGGAAAGGATCCACTGGAGGTCTTGGATTGATGGCCAGGGGTCCACACACACCCTCCCATTCTAGATCATCTTCTATTTCACTTTCCCCTAAACCAGCACTTCTCAACCTCAGCTTTTAGACCAGCTTGATCTCTGGCAGCCAGATCCCATGATTTTTCTAACAGAAAGGCTTATTCATTTCTAGAATGTAAATTGCATCTAAGACTGTTTAAAGAATCTATCTCCTTCTCAAGAGTACAAACTCCTAGACAGAAAGAACCTCACGTGTCTTGTTTCATGATGGATCCACAGCACCAACCATAGTCACAAGTATGTAAGTAGTAGATGCTCAACTCATGAAAATATACCAAATCAACTAGTTTACATGGGCTTCTGATGATAGAAACTGACCTTATAGCTAAATAAAAATATTTTTAAAATCACCTAAATCAGAATCTTATATACTTAAATGAAGCGTAAAAGTGAATTAGAAAGCTGTGTGTCTGTTACATGCTACTGTTTTCCCTTGCCTTCCATGTGTCCTGGGCTTGAGCTCAGGGTCTAAGCACTGTCCTTGGGTTTTCTCAAAGCTAGAGCTCTACCACTTAGGCCACAGCACCACTTCTAGCTTTTTTCTCTGTATGTGGTACCAAGGAATTGAACCCACGTCTTCATGCATGCTAAGCAAGCACTCTACCACTAGGCCAAACTCCCGGCCCTCCTTCACATTTTTTTGCTATTGTTGTCAGTCATGGGGCTTGAATTCTTGGCCTGAGCCCTGTCCCTGAGGTCTTCAGCTCAAGGCTAGTGCTCTACCACTGAGCCACAGTGCCACTTCCATTTCCTGGTGGTTAACTGGAGATAAAGAGTCTCAAGACTTTCATGCCCAGGCTGGCTGTGAACCACGATCCTTATATCTCGCCTCCTGAGTGGGTAGGATTAAAGGCATAAGCCACTGGTGCCTTTACATTTTTTTCTCAACCATTTTACCTTGATACCTCATTTGCATGTTCTAAACGTATCCCCTAAAATTATTCCATAAGCCACAGACTTCTTGCTGCTAAAAAAAAAAGACTCGCAAAATAACTTGTTCTGTATTTTTCAGAACCTCTTTTTTTTTTCTGGTCATGTGGCTTGAACTCAGGGCCTGGGGGCTGTCACTGAGCTTTTGTGCTCAAGGCTCTATCACTTTGAGCTATAACTCCACTTCCAATTTTCTGAAAGTTAATTGGAGATAAGAGTATTCATAGACTTACCTGCCTGGGTTGGATCTGAACCAGGACCCTCAGAATTCAGCCTCCTGAATAGCTAGGATTACAGGCTTGAGCTACCAGTACCCAACCCAACAGAACCACTTTCTTAATGACAGCATTTTTGTACTCCCAGAAATAGGTAAGAACTAAGATTTCTCAAATATCTTTTGCATTTTTTATTTTCAGTCTAGAAACAATTGGTAAAAATTAGGAACATAACCTGGGGTGTTGGGGTAGAGAGGACACAGAAGTAATGTGTTTTGTTTGTTACGGTTTAATTTGGTTGGTGGTACTTGGGACTGAACCAAGCTTGAGCATGCTCAGCAAGTGCTCTACCATTTGAGAAGCTCCAAGCTAGACGAAGTTGAGTTCTCAGATGGGACAAAATTAAGTTACAAATAAAGTAAAACAAGTCACACGTACCCCTTGATCACTTTGTGAGAATGTCATACTGACTTTCCAAATTTTCACTTATAATGCTCATCAGCTAGACTAACTTAAGACTCTTTGAAGAGATCCCTGAGAGACATACCTCTGTTTCTGTGAGAAGTGTTTTTAGTCTTGTCAAATCTTTCGTTACCATCCCGTTCTGAAATAGGAAAGAAAAACAGACAAACCAATGAATCAGTATACCATCTCTTTACTATGGCAACTCCTTAGCTCAAATCCTTAGTTGTTGGTGAAGTTTATCAGTACAATGCAAGGCTGCCTCCCTTCTTCATCACTACTATCAATAATTCTGGTAACAAAGCTAGACATCCATGAAGAAAGGAAAAAAAAGATTAACAAGCAAACTACTCAGTGTGCTTTTTTGGCTAAAATACTGTACTGACTTTAGAGCTTAAAATTAATTCAATAAGCATCACAACTCATATCACTGAAGAGCAAAGTTGGTACGGAAAAAAAATACACCTATTGGGGCTGGGAGTTTGGCCTAGTGGTTAAATTGCTTGCCTAGCATGCATGACGACCCGGGTTCGATTCCTCAGTACCACATACATAGAAAAAAAGCCAGAAGTGGTGCTGAGGCTCAAGTGGTAGAGCTCTAGCCTTGACAAAGTCCAAGGACAGTGTTCAGGCCCTGAGCTCAAGCCCAGGACTGGCAAAAAAAAAAAAAAAAAATACACCTATTTCTTTTTTGTCGGTCATGGGACTTGAATTCTAGGCCTGGGCGCTGTCCCTGAGCTCTTCAAGCTCAAGGCTTCACTTCCACACTACTCTTTTTTACTCTTTGTTCTCTAGAATTTATGTGCTTGCATGTGTAAAGTGGCCAACTGAAGCAGGTAATGACTCACAAAAAAACAGTCCACTTTCAAGATAGTTGGTTAATGAAGTTACTGGAGGAAAATCCTCACTTCCCTGAAATTCAAAGCTCAAAAACTTTGAGATTTAAAACCAAGTAACTTTCCATAGTTTTAAATTGAATAATCTAACAGGTAAAACTGGAAAATGTTTAATTTACATAAAAAGCCCCTCAAGGATAAAATTATCTAAATTATAAAGACAAAATATATTCTTTCTCTCTTATCTATTTAGAACTAAATAGCTATATAAATTTGCGATGTTTACAATTATGAATCTATGAAATCAAGATATGTTACAAAACTAAAAAATTTCTGATAGAAAAAACAAAATTATACACTTTTTTCTAAAACATGAATGTCAATTGTGATTCTGCTTTCAGACATTCAAACGCAAGCTCACTAACATACCAATGATTCTCCCGTCAGTGATTTGGCAAGGATGGAGGAAACAGGCTGGAGCTTCCCTTTCAGCTGCATGCAGCACAACACTGCCCGGAAGGGACTCTCTCCCTTGGCCAGTCCTTCTCCCAGCACTACCATCAAAAAACAGGTATCATTAACCACACAGCTTTTAATCACATGCATCTTGATTACAATGTTAACACATTACCACAAGCATGACTTTTTATATACAAAGACAGTAACTTCAAGCCAGTCATTGGTGGCTCACACCTGTAATGCTAACTACTCTGAAGGCTGGCATCTAAGGATCATGGCTCAAAGCCAGTGCAAACAGGAATGTCTGTAATACTCCTTATCTCTGATAAACTACCAAAAATCTGGAAACAGAGCTGTGACTCAAGTGGTAAGACACTAGCCTTGAGCAAAAAATTCAATGACAGTAGATAAGCCCTGAATTCAAGCACCAAAAAAAAAAAAGGCACTTGTATACACATCTGTCATCACAGTCACTTAAGAGGCTAAAGAGATACAAAAGTTCCAGACTAGAATGGACAACACAGAGTCGTGGCCAAAAAAAAAGAATAAGAAAAACATTCTCAGTGAATAATATTGTTTCACCTAAACAAGGGCTTTCAAAACTTATGGTTTGCTTAGCATTGGGGCTCATGACTATAATCCTAACTATTCAGGAAACTGAAGATCACAGTTCAAAACCAGCCCAGAAGAAAAGTTCTGTGAGACTCCCATCTCCAACTAACCATTCAAAAGCTGGAAATGGCACTGTGGCTCAAGTGGTCGAGTGCTAGTCTTGAGTAGAGAGGCTCAGAGACAGTGTCCAGGCCCAGGCACTGAGTTCAAACACCACAACCAAAAAAACAAAACACACACACACACACACACACACACACACACACACACACACCCTTAAGGTTTATTAGTTGGCTATATTTACAAGATTTTGTGCCATTAAATGAGTAACAAAACATAAAGGAAATGCAATATTTTAATTGTACCCCTGCCAATACTTCTGTCTAGAAGCCTGTTGCCACTTTTGTCTCCAGTAAAAATTTTATCCCTAATAAAAGCAGGATCTCAATTCTTTTTTTTTTTTACCAGATTGTGTTGGTATAGTTTATTCTTGGTTATCAAAATATTCACAAAGCTTTGGGATTTTGAATTGATGAGTCCGTAACATTTGGAAAAACATACGATCTCAGTTACCTAAAAGGGATTGGTATGTACATGGAGGATCTAGATAGTCATGACCAACTAAACTGCTTATGCACTTTATGTTTTCTGTAATGTACATGTTAAATAAGTTATTTTTAAAAGTAAATAAATAAAATGAGTAACAGAAACAGTAAATCTCAACTTTTTTTGGGGGGGAGGGTCAATCCTGGGGCTTAAATTTAAGAGTCTGGGGCCTGTCCTTGAGTACTTTTGCTCAAGGCTAGCATTTTGCCACTTGAGCCACAGCACCACTTCTGGCTATTTCTGTGTATGTGGTACTAAAGAACTAAACCCAGGGCTTCATGAATACTAGGCAAACACTCTACCAATAGGCTACACACCTAGCCCAACATTTTATATTCTTAATCAATTACAAACTTACCATTATTAAAGCCAGCAATATTTAGGATCTAACTGCCCAAGAGCTACAAAAATTACTATTCCAAATTGTTTGTAAGTCTTTGTACATGTAACATAATCACAACAAATCTGTATTATTTCTAATATAGAAAATGTATTCCTGGGTGTGGGGAAGAGAAATGGGGACAAAAACATAAGAAGGGATATCAATGTGTGTGAAGTAATGCACCTTCTACCTGGCGACTATAACTATAACCCCTTTATACATTGAAATAAGAAAAATTACAAATAAATAATAAAAAATCGATAGAACAGATGATTAAATGTAAGTGAAAAAAATAGAAAATGTATTCTTTTGTATACCAAGTCATTTAAAATTATTTCTCACAGCAATTAATATGGCAATGTATGTCCAGGAAAGGATTCAAGATTTTATTGAATTCAGTACAAGTTCCCGTTTTTAGTTTATAAATACATTAGCCTTCTTTGCAAGAAAATCCTTCACTGAAAGAAAATATATTTGAACTTATTTCAAATCATTTCCAAAGTAATGTTGCTTTTAAGTATATTGCCTGCTACATCTATAAAGTCCCATTAGATCCATCCATTCATGATATATTTGAGTTAAAATGAATGTATCCTCCTACTACACTAAATCACACAAGTATCTAATCATACAATTACAATTTTATTAAATAAAAGCATACCAAACAGTTTTCAAGTATTATTTATGCTCTTCTCCAATTTGTATCTGTTTGCATGATTTTAATGATTATAACTGACATAAATGATAGGTTTTATATTTCTTTTTCTCAGCAAATTCAATATTTTCCTTGTTACTAGTGCTTACATTTATCATATTATTAATGCTCCATCTAGTATGCACATCAATTTACTCCCTTGGTCCAGAAAGATTCCAATTTTTTACTTTCAAAAATAATGGCTGGGTGTCGGTGGCTCACAATTGTAATCCTATCTACTCAAGAGGCTGACATCTGAGGACTGTAGTTCAAACTATCCCAGGGCTAGGAATGTGGCTTAGTGGTAGCGTGCTTACCTAACATGCATGAAGACATGGGCTTGATTCCTTAGTACCACATAAATAGAAAAGGTTTGAAGTGGAGCTGTGGCTCAAGTGGTAGGGTAGAGTGCTAGCTAGCCTTGAGCAAAAGAAGCTCAGGACAGTGCCCAGGCTCTGAGTTCAAGCTTCAGGACTCGTTTCAAAAAAAAAAAAAAAAATTTACCCCTCCAAACCCAGTACTCAGGAAAGTACAGAAGGAATTCTATGAGTTCAATGCCAGTATAAATAACCTTTTTTGAATCAGAGGACGAAAGTGAAAGTTAAGGTATCTCTTCTCAAGACAGCTAAGTGTGAGGCAATCTATTGTCTCCTTATATTCATGTTACAGATAGCTTACCCTTCTAATCAGCTGTCACTAGACCATTCTAGTGACTTCGCTAAGATGTTAAATATGTCTAACATCTCCACAAAATCCCATTATCTTCCTCAGATCTTACTATTGCTAAAACTATTGAAATGACCTTAGGCAGGTCACTTTGTCCCCCTGGCTTTCAGTGTGGCTATCAGAAAAAAAGCAACATGGGTAAGTTCCTCTAGGGATGGAGAACTTTCATCTTTCAACTTCTGAAAGGAGAAAAGGCTTTGTAGCTATAGGGCAGTACTACTGAGGTCTGGATTATTTGCTAAGTTTGTTCCACCCTTATTGCAGGTGACCTCATGAAGTTTTAGTGAATGAAGATTAACTATGTCAATTATGTGAAGTATCCATCAATCTTCTGTCTGGATCAGCAAACCTTCCCTCGATGTTACTTTCCTTTGTAGTTTTCAAGCAGAATTAAGAATTCTTTAGGAAATATCCTATTTCCTTTCTTAGTAACTGGGATATTTAGAAACTAGTTGAGATCTAAAAAATGTTCAGGGGATTGAAAAAGTTAAATAACATTTCCACCCTGATGATTTTATCATGCTTAAAGACACTTTAATCTCTGCCATAGATTGCTGGTTTTGCACAAGTATTTGATGATTCTTATTTGACAAAGGTTCTTCCATCACTGGAGTGTTTAAACATCTAAATAGGTGTCACAACTCTGCTTCCTTTTCCTACCTTTTTTTAGGCAAGCAACAATACCTGTGTACTTCCTCCCAAACTATAAGAGACTATGTTTTCACTCACATGTGGAAGCCAGACCTTAAAGACATTGCATTTATACCTGTATATATTAGAAAGATACATAAGTATATAAGGCATACACAACATAAAACGTAAGCCTAACTAAGGACAGGAGAAGGTACAGGAGGAAGAGAAAAACAAAAACAGACAAATGATTTTGATATAAACTCCAACTATATAAAAACCTCAAGGCGGGGAGCATGGCCTAGTGCTAGAGTGCTTGCCTTCCACACACAAAGCCCTGGGTTTGGTTCCTCAGTACCACATGTACAGAAAAAGCCAGAAGTGGTGCTGTGGCTCAAGTGGTAGAGTGCTAGCCTTGAGAAAGCCCAAAGACAATACCCAGGCCCAGAGTTCAAGCACCATGACTGGCAAAAAATAGGTAGAAATTTTAAAATTTAGAGCTTCAATGAAAGCATTTTTTTTAACTCAAAAAAGCTGGGCACAGTAGCTCAAGCCTATAATACTAGCTACTCGGGAGGCTGAGATCTGAGGATCTTGATTCAAAACCAACCCCGGGCACTACAAAGCCCTTGAGATTCTTTTTTTTTTTTTTTTTTTTTTGCCAGTCTTGGGCTTGAGCTCAGGGCCTGAGCACTGTCCTTGGACTTTCTCAAGGCTAGAGCTCTACCACTTGAGCCTCAGCACCACTTCCAGCTTTTTTCTATGTATGTGGTACCGAGGAATCGAACCCGGGTCTTCATGCATGCTAGGCAAGCACTTTAACCACTAGGCCAAACTCCCAGGCCGCCCTTGAGATTCTTTTTTTTTCTTTTTTGCCAGTCCTGGGCTTGGGCTCAGGGCCTGAGCACTGTCCTTGGACTTTCTCAAGGCTAGCACTCTACCACTTGAGCCTCAGCACCACTTCCGGCTTTTTGCTATGTATGTGGTACCGAGGAATTGAACCCGGGTCTTCATGCATGCTAGGCAAGCACTTTAACCACTAGGCCAAACTCCCGGCCTTGAGATTCTTATCTCCAATTAATCACCAGAATACCGAAAGTGGCCTTGTGGCTCAAGGGATAGGGCAGTATCCCTGAGCTGAAGAGCTCAGAGACAATGCCCAGGCCCAGAGTTCAAGTCCTACAACCGAAGTGGGGGGGAAAAAAAGCTGCTGAGTTGGGCGCGGTGGCTCATGCCTATAATCCTAGCTACTCAGGAGACTGAGATCTGAGGATCATGTTTCAAAGCCAGACCGAGTACTAAAGACCATGAGACTCTTATCTCCAATTAACCACTAGAAAACCACAAGTGAGGCTGTGGTTCAAGGGGTAGGGCAGTAGCCTTGAGCTGAAGAGCCCAGGGTCAGTGTCCAGGCCAAGAGTCCAAGTCCCAGGACAGAAGAAAAAAAAAAAAAAAAAAACCTGTTAATCAATAGGGAGTTAGGGGGAAGGGAGCAGGTACTACCAAAAGGGGCAGTTTATCCAAGGTAAAAGACAATGAATACGATCAAAATAGATTGTCAGCTTTTAAGAAAAAAGAACAATATAATACCTTGCTGAAATTGTTAGGGGAAGGAGAGGTCAGGGAAAGAGACAGGGGAGGACTGACTGGAATCCATTTTGTACGTGTGAGGAAATTATACCGAAATCTCCCTTGCATAGTTAATATATGTTAAAACTACTGCTATTATATCATATTACTAAATTGTAAAACTGCCCATCTAGCCCCTTATTATCTTTAGTATCTTGAAAAAGTCTGAAAGAAATAAAAGTATGGCCTAGTGAATTACTGAATTTGTCACAGCTGTAACAAACATGCAAAAAAAAAGTTACGTTAAGAACATAATCTATCAAGCAATTTTGAGAAAGCTAAAATTCCTTGCAGATATATTCTCTTCCTACCAACTATCTGTTAAAACTGTTAGGAGCACACATACTGAACTGGTCCTTTCTGTGGAGTGGGAAGGGGAGAAAGGGAGTGCTGGAGGGAAAAGAGGGCACTCATACATCTCAGCTGCACTATTCTTAGGAATATTTCTAACACTTGAAACAAATTTTACTTGAAATGCTTTGAACAGAAACTACATAATATTAAAATGAGCATCATTTAATTGTTTAAACAAAATTAGTCATGGTTAGAGTTTAATAGTTTTGGGGGATTTACAATGAAAGAATTAACAATTAAAATGTAATTCTAATTGCCTGTAAAGAATTACTTGCAATGGGCTGTGAGTTTGGCCTAGTGGTAGAGTGCTTGCATGCACAAAGACCTGGGTTCAATTCCTCAGCACCACATACATAGAAAAAAGCTGGAAATGGTGCTGTGGCTCAAGGATAGAGCTCTAGCCTTGAGAAAAGTCCAAGGACAGTGCTCAGGCCCTGAGTTCAAGCCCCACAACTGGCAAAAAAAAAAATTACTTGCAGTGAGAGATAATACTAAACTTAGATACAATAAATACTTAGTACTATTCTCTACTTTTTTCATAATGTGACCACATGCGGTTTTTTAAATCAAATCCTTAAGTTATTTCACTTGTTATTAAATAGCTTAACCTAATAAAAAACAATTTTCCAAAAATATTAAAAAAAAAAAAAAAGCCAAGCACTGGTAGTAATCCTGGCTACCTAGGAGGCTGAGATCTGAAGACTGAGGTTCAAAACTAACCAAGTAGGAAAATCCCTGAGATTCTTCCTTTGGGGGGGGAGGGTTCAGTCATGGGGCTTGAACTCTGAGCCTGGGTGCTGTTCCTTAGCTCTTCAGCTCAAGGCCACTACCACTTGAGCCACTGCACCACTTCTGGTTTTCTAGTGATTACTTGGAGATAAGAGTCTCACAGACTTCAGTGCCCAGGCTGGCTTTGAACCACGATCCTCAGATCTCAGCTTCCTGAGTAGCTAAGATTACAGGCGTGAGCTATCAGGCCCAGTGTCCCCAAGGTACATGTTTCCTTTTTTTTGTTGTTGGTTATGAGGCTTGAACTCTGGGCCTGGGCGCTATTCCTGAGCTCTTCAACTCAAGACTGCCGCCCTACCTCTTGAGCCACAGTGCCACTTCCAGTTTTCTAGTGGTTAATTGGAGATAAGAGTCTCACGGCCTTTAGTGCATGGACTGACTTTGAACTGAGAAGCTCAGAATTCAGTCTCCTGAGTAGTTAGGATTACAGGCTTGAGCCATCAGCTCCAGCCTGTCCTGAAGATTTTTATCTCCAACTAAACACCAGAAAAACAGAAATGTTACTGTGGTCAAAGTGGTAGAGGGCTAGCCTTGAGCAAAAGAGCTCAGGAACCGCTCACAGTCCCTGAGTAAAAGCCCCATGACTGACCAACACAAAACCCTCCAAAGGTATTTTTTAAACTAATACAACTATCCTGGAAGGTGGTTTGAAGGTTCCTAAAACAGCTAAACATAGAACCACCCTATGACCCAGCCATATCACTCTTGCACTCTTGGGCATCTACCCAGATCATTAGAAGTCAGGATATAGTTAAAAACAACAACAAAAACTTGCATATCTATGTTCACTTCTGCACTATTCACAACAGCCAAGTTATAGAAACAGCCCAGATACCCAATAAAATGTGGTATACGAACACAACTGAATTTTACTCACCCTTCAGAGAGAATAAGATTATGTCATTTGCAAGGAAAAGGATGAACCTAAACAAACCATGCTAAGTAAAGCTCAGAGAGACTAACGGCACGTTTTCTAAAATATAACTGGACATAATAATCTATATAGGACTCTAGCATTCACATACAGGCAGACTAAAGGAGGCTACCCTTAGGAGAGGAACAAAAAGGCAAACCAAAATCAAAATGAACTCCAAGTGATGGAAATCAGATCATGATTTCAGGGCAGCTGACCCAGTGAAAGTTTGACAGACTCCATCTTAACCAAGGGCCGGGCACACACCTGTTGTGGAAGCCCAGTGGCCTGGCTTGTTATTCCCAGCAATATAGGGAAGTAGGAGGATCACAGCTCAAGCCTTCCTGGGATAAAAAGGTAAAAATCTACCTTGAAAAATAACCAATACAAATAGGGGGTTAGAGGCATAGCTCAAGTGGTACAGTGCCTGGAAAGCAAGTGTAAGGCCCTCAGTTTGAACTCTAGTATTGACTGCCAACAACAACAACAACATTAATGATGCTGATGAAGATGAAAATAAACTAATATAATATTAATGTGAACATAGTGTGAAGGACTTGAAATCTTAATGGTTGCAACTTTTGTGCTTAAGGAAAAGGGAACTGATAAAACAAATATCATATTACATGTGAAATGAAAAATCTTTCATCCAAAAAAAATATATATATACTCCAAGAAATGGAAATGTGCACTTTCTGTTGTTATTGGGGGTGGTAGTGGTGATGTGTGTTTTTGTTTGGGGTTTGTATTTGTTTTGTTTGGGGGGAAAGGGGGGAAAAGTGTAGTTCAAAAATGGAGGAAGGAAGAATAAATAAATGCAGTCATGCTATTCAGAATACACTATGTGAAAAATGACCTACGTAACTTGAAGGGCAGGAATGAGAGGAAAAACTGGGAAAAAGCAAAGAAAGGTGTGACAGTCAGAAACTGAATTAAAAATGAACATAAATTCCCTTTCTAAGACTTAGCTGGTTATTTCTGACAAATTAATTCACCACACACAGCCATGCATATATAATTGTAAGGGGTAAAGAATGTATGTATGTATGTATACACACACACACACACACACACACACACACACACACACACACACACACACACACACACACACACACACACACAGAAAGCTCAAAGCCTAAATTAACTCAAGATTAAAATGCCCATTTGTTACAAGCACAAAAAAGTATAAAGAAACCAAAGTAAGAAGACAATAGCAAATACCTTTTGCCAATTTTTTGTTTACAAGATTCTTCTCGTCTACCTCAGGCTTTCCCCCATTCCTCCTTCTTCTTTTTCTAACTGTAATAAACAAATGCTTTTGGAGATATAGGCTACAATTTTATGGCATTTGATGTCCCTCTTTTGCAGATAAAATGTTTCCTTCATGATATGTACATGCCAGATGAAAAATCCTAAACTAACACTATTCAAAATTAGGTATCACACTGGGAGTTTGGCCTAGTGGTAGAGTGCTTACAAGACCCAGGTTCTATTCCTCAGTACCACATACATACAAAAAGCCAGAAGTGGTGCTGTGGCTCAAGTGGAAGAGCTCTAGCCTTGAGAAAGCCCAAGGACAGTGCACAGGCCCTGAATTCAAGCCCCCGGACTGGCAACAACAACAAAAAAATAGGAATCACACAATCCTCCTAAGTATTTCATCTCTAGCATATGTGTGTGTATATGTAAATAAGTATGTTGAGATATCCACACACACACACACATTTATGAATTTGGGTTTTTGGTAGTACTGAGGTTTGAATTGGGACTCACCCTTGCTAGGCTGACAGTTTAATGGTATCACAGATACTTCTGTGATGGCTCTTATACTCCCCTTGAGGGTGCATTAAGCCTTAAACTTAACCTCCTACTTTTAGATGAACCCTTTCTTCACCTGCAGTTCCCTTCTGGACATGGTCCTTTTAGATGTTTTCTTTCTACAGAACACAGGTCATTTCTTCTGGTTTACTTTCAGTGCTCCAGTTTAAATGTTAGCACTAGTTATTTTAGTACCCCTCACCTTCCTCATTACATACAAGTATAAAATAATCATACACAGAAAAATATTGCCAATACCAGAGTCCTGGTTTTTAGAATATCCTAGGAGATTTTAATTTCATCTACATGTTTGCGTAAAATATCTACTTAAGGTGTAGCTAAAATTCTATCTGCAAATGTAGATAAAATGGAGGGAAAAAAAAAGTTTTGCTGCTTAGAATGCCTCTTTATAAAGAATCCTCACTTCCATCTTCGTAGGGGAAGGTGGGGGGGGAGAGGACAGAATGAAGGATAAATGGTTTTAAAAAAAATGCAGCAGTGGAGCACACTGGCTGCATAGGCCAGTGGAAAGTGAACTACATAATCTGTGGGTGATGAGTGAAGGAACAGATACTATGGAATAGAAAATGTACTTATTACCTGATGTATATAAAGGTAACCCTGCTGTTTATCACCTTTAAAACAATAAAGTAATTTAAGGGAAAGAAAAAAAAAAACAGTACTTCTACAGTATCTGAATTTTATAGCTGGAGACTATTAGTTCATGGTCCTTGAACTATTGTACTTACTCATTTTTGCCCTCTAAAAAAGGATTATTATTGGATTAAACAAACTAGAAAATTGTTTTAAAAAATTCTCACTTCCACAGATGCTTTTGCTATATGCAAAATTAACTTCTGGTATAATCTAACTAAACTTCTAAACTTCTATTAACAACAACAACAACAACAAAAAACCCACATGAACTTGGCAATATTTTTGTTTTAAAACTGCCCCCTGCCACCTCCTGTTTTAGAACATAACATCTTGCCATCTCCTTTTAAGCCCTAAAGGGAAATCTTGATATGGAAACCCTCAATTAAAGCATTCTCTCATTTCACTTTCTGTCTTCAATTTGCTTACTGATGAACATTAATTTAAAATGAACATTTAATAAGCATTATGGAGAAATTCATGGTAAAAGTCAAGGGCTAGGGGTATGGCTCAAGAATAGAGTGATTTATTATTAATAAACATTGTCCAAGCAACTCAGGAAGCTGAGATCTGAGGATCCTGGTCTAAAGCCAGCCAGTCCCAAGAGTCTCTTGTCTGCAAGTAAGCGCTCAAAAACCAAAAGTGAAGCTGTGGTTCAAAGTGTCAGAGTGCCTTGAGCACAAGAGCTCAGAAACAACCCCTGAGTTTAAACCCTATGACCAACCAAACTAAGCCAAACATATATAAATGAAGGGGCTGGGGGTATGGTCTAGTGGTAGAGTGCTTGCCTAGCATGCACAAAGCTCTGAATTCAATTCCTTGGTACCACATACACAGGGAAAAGCCAAAAGTAGTACTGTGGCTCAAGCAGTAGAGCACTAGCCTTAAGAAAACCCAAGGACAATGTCCAGCGCGTGGTGGGGAGGGGGGGAAGAGGCAGGGACAGGCAAGGGGAGGGAGAGGGAAGGTGAAGGAGGGAGTGGGTGGTCCATAGTCAGGCACACTAAGTCACTATTCAGAGCTGTCTCTGGAAGCATCTTAGTAAAATCAAGCAGGGTAATAATTAACAGAGACCCAACACAGGTCTCCCCTTGCTTTTTATACCTAACCACTTTATATATAGAAATAATGTTAATGAAAGTTTTAAAAAATTACATGTAATATCAAAATTCTATACCTACGGGCATAATCTTAACCAATACTCCCAGACATGTATTTCACTTGAACAATGCTATCATAAATGTTTTAAAATGACTACTTTCCAAGTTACTTATCACATAAAAGGGCACAAAGAATGTGTAGAATGAAATTAATGAACTCCTACCTTATTTCCAGCCAATCAGTTTTCACTTTTACACACAGCTTTGCAGTAATGAACACTACTCTACATATGACTTTCTACTTCTTTCAGATATGTATTCCAGACAGTCTCCCAGAACTAAGATTAGTGGGTCAAAGGAATCACCATATTCCCCAGCTGCATTTCAGTGCCTTCTCTGCCACCGCATAGCACACAAATCATGACAACATCATCTCAGCACTGGCTAACCTTGTATCTTGCCAACATATCTGCTCTAAAATAGTGCCTAAATTTAAAATACCAAGTAAAGTAGCAGAAAAATACAACATCTTTCTACAAGTTCTGTCATCAGCACTTTTTCATTTTCTATAACTCCTCCCAAATTGTGCATATTTCCAAAATGAGAAGACTGTATCAACATCACTAGTGAAAATCAAAGAAAAAGGAGCTGTTTCTCACAAGTGAGGCTGTCAGGTTTTAGGGTGGACAGGTCTCATATTACAAGGAACAGGTGATCATATATTACTAAGGGTATGTACATTTAAAAATACTCTGACAGTGTCTGTAAAAACACTTGTACAGGGCCGGGAGTTTGCCTAGTGGTAAAGTGCTTGCCTAGCATGCACGAAGATTCGGGTTTGATTCCTTGGTACCATATACATAGAAAAAAGCCGGAATTGGTGCTGAGGCTCAAGTGGTAGAGCTCTAGCCTTGAGAAAGTCCAAGAACAGTGCTCAGGCCCTAAGCTCGAGCCCAGGACTGGCCAAAAAAAAAAAAAAGAGGCTAGGAGTGTGGCCTAGCGTTAGTATGCTTGCTTAGCATGCAGGAAGCCATGGGTTCAATTCCTCAGTACCACATACACAGAAAAAGCTCAAAGTGGTATTGTGGCTCAAGTGGCAGAGCACTGGCCTTGAGCAAAAGTCCTCAATGACAGTACCCATACCCTGAGCTCAAGCCCCAGAACCTGCCCCCCACCCAAAAAAAAAAAAAAAAAAAAAAGATTTAAAGAAGAGCCAGGCACTAGTGACTCACTGTAATCTTAGCAACTCAGTAGACAAATACCTGAGGATAATGGCCCAAAGCCAGCCTGGGCAGGAGAGTCCATGCAATTCTCATCTTCAATAAACTACTGAAAGGGCCAGAAGTAGAGTTGTGGCTCAAGTGATAAAGTGCCAGCCTTGAGCACAAAAGCTCAAGGGACAACAGCCTAGCATGCAGGAAAACCCAGGATTGATTCCTTGGTACAATGTACACAGAAAAGGCCAGAAGTCGTGCTGCCGTGCAAGTGGCAGAGCACTAACCTTGAGAAAGCCCAAGGACAGTCAAGCACTGAGTTCAAGCCCAGGACTGGCAAAAAAAAAAAAAAAAAAAAAAAAAAGAGTAAGGAGCCAAGCTCATACCTGTAATCCTAGCTACTCAGGAGACTGAATTCTGAGGATCACAGTTCAAAGCCAGCTCAGGCACTAAAGTTCATGAGACTTTTACCTCTAATTAACCCCTGGAAAACCAGAAGTGGCGCTGTGGCTCAAGGAATAGGGTGGTAGCCTTGAGCTGAAGAGCTCAGGGACAGCGCCCAGGCCAAAACCAACCAAAAAAAAACAAAGTAAGGCAGGAAAAATGAACTTACACTAAACACTTTAGCCCCAACCCCTAATTCTGGGCAAATCAGCATTCTATTATCTAAGTCACTGAGCTCTGCAAAGCACTCTTCTACTAGCCTGTGGAAAAATATACTTAACACCCTGCCCATAAGATCCAACATTCATTCTACTGAAATGGCAGCAATCACAGGATTTCTGCACTTGAAGTACTCATGTTAATCTCAAGTTCTTGACTAAAAGAAAACAGGAAAAAGGGCCAGAAGTTTGGCCTAGTGGTAGAGTGCTTGCCTAGCATGCACAAAGACCCAGTTTCAATTCCTTGGTACCACATACATAGAAAAAAAGCTAGAAGTGGTGCTGCAGCTCAAGTGGAAGAGCTCTAGCCTTGAGAGAAGCTCAAGGACAGTGCTCAGGCCCCATAACTGGCAAAAACAAAACAAAACAAAAAACCCTAAAGAGCATTCTAGCCAAATTCTTCTGAGAAAAATCTCTTTCTCTCTTTCTTTTGCCAGTCCTAGGACTTGAACATAGGGTGAAGGCACAGTCCCTGAGCTCCTTTTGCTCAAAGCTAGCATCCTACCACTTCAGCCACAGTGCCACTTCTGGCTTTCAAAACCAGGGGTTCATGCGTGCTAGGCAAGCACTCTACCATTTAGCTGCATTCCCAGCCCATGCTCTAATTTTAAGTGTATGCAAGGAAACAGTAACATTTCAATCAAAGATTATATTTCTTAAATGTACTTTCTTACAGACCTGAACTATTTGTTCAAACTTTTTCTTCTGGTAGGTCATAGGGACTGAACTCAGGGCCAAGACACTGCCTCTGAGCTTCTTGGCTCAAGGTTAGCATTCTACCTCTTTGAGTCACAATACCGCTTCTGGTTTTCTGGACAAAAAGACTAACCAAATCAGTTACTGGGCACTATGGTTTAAACTCAGAACCCGGAACTTATTCAGCTCTATCACCTGAGCTATTCCTCTATTCATGCTTCTTGGTATTTTTTTCTTTTTCTTTTTTGCCAGTCCTGGGCCCTGAACTCAGGGCCTGAGCACTGCCCTTGGGCTTTCTCAAGGTTAGAGCTCTACCACTTGAGCCACAGCACCACTTCCAGCTTTTTTTTTCCTATCTATGTATACCGAGGACTTGAACCCGGGTCTTTATGCATGCTAGGCAAGCACTTCATCACTAGGCTAAACTCATGGCTCACTTTTTGGTATTTTTATGGTGGTCATGGGGCTTGAACTCAGGGCCTGGGCTCTATTCCTGAGCTCTTCTACTCAAGGCTAGTACTGTACCACTGGGAGCCACAGTTTTATTTCCCCTTTTCTGGTGGTTAATTGGAGATAAGAGTCTCATGGACTTTCCTGCCTTGCTGGCTTTGAACACACCATCATCCTTAAATCTCAACCTCCTGAGTAGCTAGGATTATAGGCATGAGTCACTAGTACCCAGCTCTCTTGGATTTTCTAACCAATCTTCCAGATTTTAATCTCCCAAATAAATAGGATTATAAATTATAACTTGAAATTAGCAGAGGAAAAAAATCAAACCTTAAACATAGCTCAGTTATAAATAGTTCAAAGAACTCAACTCCGAAGAGTCACATTTTTAAACATACCATGCCTACAATCTTCATCAGCTTGTCCATAGTTTTTCTGCAAGACAAAAGAAACAAAATAAAATTAAGACACAAGATAAATTTAAGCCCTTAATTTAAGAGCTGTAAAACATAACAAATGTTGCCAAAAAGAGGTTAGGGATTTGTTTCAAAGCTGAATCAGGAATGTTGTAAATATAATATTCACAGGCAGAGCTAACATCTGTGCACTGAGAAATTTACACAACACTCTACACATGAACAACCTCACCTCTCAACTAGCCACAATCCCCACACATACACTCCTAATCCAGGGGCTTCACTGAGAAACTTGGAAACTCAATGATCATACTGTGTCTACCTACATGCCAGTGCCTCTGCTTCTAGTTGTTCCCACATGAACTTATCTGTGCTTGTTTTAAGCCAATCCCACCACTATACAGACCCTATCTTCTGTCTACTTGAGAACTATTCCCCACACCTCTCCTCAATGTCACTGACTTTTTCCTTTAATCGGTTCATTTCCATAAACAAACATGCTATGATTTCTCCAGAGGAATTACTCCTTTGATTTCCCTTTTGCCCTTTCAAATTTTTTCAGTGACTCCTCAAAGATTACAAAAACTCTTCCAGAGATGCCCATGTTACATATATACATTCTCATGCAGGTTGTTCTTTTTGCAGATGCTGAGGACTGAATTCAGAGCCTCACACTTCCTAGGCAGGCACTCTATTGTTTTTGAGACAAGTCTCCAGCACAAAAAAAAAACTTCCTTTCTTTGGCTCCCAGGACCCTGGCTCTCAGCAGCTTTTCCTTTTCCTCAGGTACTCTCCTCCTCCTCCTTTCTATACTGTAGCACCACAGTGATCCTCTCTTCCCCCTTGAGAATTTTCCCTAGGCTTTTGACTCTTATTTAGCATTGATAACCCCAGATTCCCCAAACTCCAAAACGGTGTATTTGATTGCTCACTCAGTATCTCCAGCTACACATCTAAAAGACATCTCAAACTCCCTAAGTACAAAACTGAGCTCACAAACCTATTTCTCCTCATATTCTTATTCTTCTAATTGCTCAGACCAAAAACAAAACAACAACAACAAAAAAATGTCCAGCAAACAACTGTATCAGCTCTTGCTTACTTGTCTCTGAATTAGTAACTTTTCACTAGTTCATTTGGAGATGAGTCACTTGTCACCTCTAGCCTGGATTATTCTAATAGTCCCCAAACAAGTGATCTTACATCTACTCTATTTCTTTTTTTTTTTTTGCCAGTCCTGGTTTTAAGCTCAGAGCCTGGGCACTGTCCTTGGACTTTCTCAAGGCTAGAACTCTACCACTTGAGCCTCAGCACCACTTCTGACTTTTTTCTATGTATGTGGTATCGAGGAATCAAACCTGGGTCTTCATGCATGCTAGGCAAGCACTCTACCACTAGGCCAAACTCCCGGCCCCCTACTCTAATTTTTTTATAGTCTATCTTCAATACAAGTCAAAGAGTGCCTAAAAAAAACAAGTTCATGTCAATTCTACTCAAAGTTCTGTAAAGACCCCTGCCTCACACAGAACAAGAGCAAAAAACTTGAGGATGACCTAGCAGGTTCTATGAGCTCTGACTTTTTCCTATCCCTTTTATGTACCATATTCCAGCACCCACACTGATCTCTCCTCTGTTTGTTTGTTTGTTTGCCAGTCCCAGGGCTTGAACTCAGGGCCTACGTGCTACCCTTGGGTTTTCTCAAGGTTAGAACTCTACTACTTGAGCCACAGCACCATTTCTGGCTTTTTTCTATGTATGTGGTACCAAGGAATCACGTCTTCGAGCATGCCAGGCAAGCACTCTACCACTAGGCCAAACTCCCGGCTCCTCTTTGTTGGGGTTTTATTAGCATCACTAAAGACAGAACTGAGGGTCTTGTACTTGTTAGGTAGGCACACTATCACACCTCCAGATCCTTTTCTGCATTGGTAAGTTTCAAGGCAGAGTTTCACTTTATGCCCAATCTACCTAGCTGCTGTACTTTCTGGTGTCACTTTGGAATGACAGGCATGAACCATTGTGCCCAGTCACGGTATATCCCCCATAACTGGAATAACAGGCAGAAGCCACAACAGCCATTAAGTGGCAGATGATGGAATCTTGTAAACCTTTTTTCCAGGCTGGCTTTGAACCGCGATTTCCATCTCTACTTACCCAAGTAGTTAGGATTACAGGTTTGAGCCATGGTACTAGCAACTATCCTTCAAATGTAACAGGCACATTTCCATGTCTTTGCACTAACCATTCCCTGTGCCTCTGAGGCTCTTTCTCCAGTCATCCATATGGGTCACCCTTAAGACTTTCTCAATAAGGCTTAATTTGACTACTCTGGGTAGAAGAATTGCAACTCCAGTGCCAATCTCAGTACTACCAATGTCCTGTGTCCTGTTTTCCTTTTTTTTTTTTTTTTTTTTTTTTTTTTTGCCAGTCCTGGGCTTTAGCTCAGGGCCTGAGCACTGTCCTTGGACTTTCTCAAGGCTAGAGCTCTACCACTTGAGCCTCAGCACCACTTCCGGTTTTTTGCTATGTATGTGGTACCAAGGAATCGAACCCAGGTCTTCGTGCATGCTAGGCAAGCACTTTAACCACTAGGCCAAACTCCCGGCCCCCTGTTTTCCTTTTTTTTTGTGGGTGATGGGGCTTGAACTTGACCTGGAGTTCTTCAGCTCAAGGCTATCACCCTACCCTTGAACCAAGCCCTACTTGCCATTTTTCTAGAGGTTTATTGGAGATAAAGAGTTTCACATTCTTTAGTGCCTGGGCTGGCTTTAAACCTTGATCCTCAGATCTCGGCCTCCTAAGTAGCTTTGATTACAGGCGTGAGCCACCATGCCCAGCCCTGTTTTCCTTTTGCCATGTTATTTACCTATAGTGTCTCCTTACTTACAAACTGTTTTCTGTCTATCCCCTCACTAGACAAAGTAACATTAAGAGATGTTTTTCAGCTGGGCATGGTGGCTCATGTCTGTAATCCTAGCTACTCAGGAGGCTGAGATCTGAGGATCACAGTTCAATACCAGCCCGGCACTAAAATCCATGAGACTCTTATCTCCAATTAACCACCAGAAAACCAGAAGTGGTGCTATGGGTCAAGGGGTAGGGCGGTAGGTAGCCTTGAGCTGAAGAGCTCAGGGACAGCGCCCAGGCCCAGAGTTCAAGCCCCGTGACCGACTTAAAAACAAAAAAAACAGGGGGTGAAGTCTTTTTCCTTAATATATTTGCTAAGCTCTTGAACAGCATCTATTACACAGTATGCCCTAAAACTATTTATTGAATGAGTAATACAAAATGATATATCACAGTACAATCTTCAAAAGTATAAAACAATTAATTGCCAAATATGTTTGGCAATCACTCAGACCAATTAGCTAACCTGTATAGGGAATGACTGGAAATTGTCTCCTATCAATAAAAGAACCATTCATATGACTATATTATTGAACCAACAGTATGTACTTACTAGCTGCAAAAATGAGGCAATTCTGTAAAGAAGACTCTCGATTTTGATGCGTTCTATCTCCAAGGGACATGGCTCTGTGAGGTCTGCCATGGAGTACTGGCCAAGAGAAAGGAGGGCCTCTGTGCCGTGTTTGAGGGCCATGTCATAGTCCTGCCTCTTCAGTGATTCAAATGCTTGTTCACATGACTTCTCAGCTCTTCTGTCTTCCATGACTCAGGGACAAAAATCCTAAAGACAAGGGGAAAGAACAGGTAAGAGATTTTAAACACTAATTGTAAATTCTAGAGTCAATCCTATCTTCACTAACTAATTTACCTACCTGAAGTTTCTTCTAACTAGTTTTCTGGTCAAGGTCCTAGCTAGGCAGCAGCTACTGATAGTACAAAATCTAAATTCCTGAGCTAGGAGTTTGGCCTAGTGGTAAGAGTGCCTGCCTAGCATGCTTGATGACCCGGGTTCAATTCCTCAGTACCACATACATAGAAAAAGCTCAAAATGGTGCTGTAACTCAAGTGGTAAAGCTCCAGCCTTGAGAAAGGCCAAGGACACTGCTCAGGCCCTGAGTTCAAGCCGTAAGCATGGCCAAAAAAAAACCCCCTGAACTCCTTCTTTATACTAAAGTCTTTTTCAGATCCATGTCAAAATAATAGTAAGTCAGAATTACACCAGCAATATACCAAAAGTATAAATGAAGCAAGACTTTGAATAGTACCAAGTATAGCAAAGCATGGAGAATTCCCTTGTTTTTGGACAAAGATACAAATGTTTGTTTCCTCTCCTCTAATTGTCAAGTTTCAAGTTTCCCAACATTACTCTCACAATTCTGTGACTGTGATTGTAGAAACTCAAAATCAATGCTGTGTAGAACTTTTCCCACCAAGTAAAAAGCCAGCTAAAACCAAAGTGTAACCTGTCCATTAATACAATTCAGGAAACATTCCCTGAGAGCCAGGCCCTCTGCTAACAAACTCCAATGCAGACAGAGCATGCAGAGACTGCTTTCAGGAAACTAAGATTTTACAATGAGAGGCAAAGTGTAAGTGAGCAATTACAAGAGTTACTCAGTCTGCCTATAGGTATGAGAGACCTTCAGGAGTGAAGAGGAACTCACCTGAAAAAAGTTCAGATACAATTACCAAGGGGGGAAAAAACATTTAAATCAAAGTGCAGAGCCCCAGGAACAGGAGACATAGATTACCTCCCATCCCTAGGAAATATAGCACAGGGAAGTTTAAATAAAGAGGAAACTTACCTGAAAAGACTAAAAATATGGGACTAGGAGTTTGGCCTAGTGGTAGAGTGCTTGCCTAGCATGCAGAAGACCCGGGTTCCATTCCTCAGTACCACACACATAGAAAAGTCAGAAGTGGTGCCTTGAGGAAAAAGCCAAGGTCAGTGCCCTGAGTTCAAGACCTAGGACTGGCCAAAAAAAAAAAAAGATTAAAAATAGGGCTGGGAGTTTGGCCTAGTGGTAGAGTGCTTGCCTAGCATGCATGATTCTCTGGAGTTAATTCCTTGGTATCACATACACAGAAAAAGCCGGAAGTGGTACTATGGCTCAAGTGGTAGACCACTAGGCCTTGAGAAAGCCCCAGGACAATGCTCAGGCCCTGAGTTCAAGGCCCAGGACTGGCAAAAAAAAATTTAAAAAAAGGACTAAAAATAGGCCCTCCTTATGACCCTGCCATACCACTCATTGGGCATGTAAACAAAAGAAAGTATATCAATATGTCACAATATGTCAGAAAGACACTGGCATTAGAGATGTTTAACACTGTTGACAATAACCAAATCATAGAATCAATCAGCTAAGATAACAATAAGTGACTGAATAGTTATACTTTATGTATTATATGAAATATTACACCGCCAAAAGAAAAAAAATCATGTCATCTGCAAAAAATGGCTGCAAATGGAAAATAACATACTGAATAAGACAAGCTCAAAAAACAAAGTATTGTCATGTTTTTACTCCTTTGTGGAAACTAAATTGAAAAGACATACATATTCATGGACAAGGATATTAATACCTCCAGGTAGATAAGAACATGATTCTAAGAAATTCTTAAAAGGAGAGGGCATGGGCTGAGAATGTGTGATAGAATGCCTGCCTAGCAGGCATGAAGCCCTGGATTCAATTCCTCAGTACCACATAAACAGAAAAAGCCTCAAGTGGTTGAGTGTTGCTCTTGAGCAAAAGAAGCTCAGGGACAGTGCCCACACTGTGAGTTCAAGCCCCAGGACTGGCAGAGAAAGGCAGAGAAAGGCAGAGAGAGGCAGAGAGAGGCAGAGAGAGGCAGAGAGAGGCGAGAGAGAGAGAGAGAGAGAGAGAGAGAGAGAGAGAGAGAGAGAGAGAGAGAGGAAGAAGTAGGAGGCGGAGGAGGAGAGGAGAGGGAGAAAGAGAGAGAGAGAGGAAGGGGGGAGGGAGGGAGAAAGAGAGGGGGGGGCAGCTGTGTGTCAATGGCTAATGCCTGATATCCTAGCTACTCATGGGGTTGTGATCTAAGGGTCACAGTTCAAAGTCAGCCAAGGCAAAAAAAAAAAAAAAAAAGAAGTCAATGAACTTCTTAATTAATCACCAAAAAGCCAGAAGTGGAGCTGTGGCTCAAGTAGTATAGTGCTAGCCTTGAGCAAAAAAAACTCAAGGCCAGGCCCTGAGTACAAACCCCAACAGTGGCACAAGAGAAAAGGAGAGAAAAAGAAGGGAAGAGGAAAGGGAAAGATAGAACGAATAATTTTAGAATGCATCCCAAGCATATATGGAAACAAATTGAATGAAAGCTGTTAATCAATAAGGGGATTAGAAAATAGGAAGGTTGGAAAAGAAAAAACAGACTCTTTGGGAGAGAGGTACTAGTGAGATGAGGTTGGCTTCTTGTTAAAAGGATTGGAGATGAATAAGATTGAAATAGAGATAGATCATCTGCATCTATGGAAACAGAACAATGAAACTTGCTGAAATTATTTTACAAACAGGGAAAAGGGAGAGTGACAGAGAAGATGAGATTGAAATATAAACATGTAAATATGTCACAGTGAAATCCTTCTGTGGTACAAATAATTTAGTAAAAATCACTAATAAAAACAAACTAAGGAAGTGGTGCTGTGGCTCAAGTGGTAGAGCTCTAGCCTTGAGAAAGCCCAAGGACAGTGCTCAGGCCCTGAGCAAAAGCCCACGACTTGCCAAAAAAAAAAAAGAAAAGCCTTCTTATTATAATAACTTTGTCCCTTATATATAAAAACAGCATTACAAGATAGTTGTAAGTTATGATGTAGAGCAGATTTGACACTAGTGATATTTGGGGCTGAATAATTCTTTGTTTGGGGATAGGATGTCTCAGCCCTGGCCTCTTCCTGCTAGATGCATCCCAACTTGTGACAACCAAAAATGTCTCTTTCTTCCTCCCTCCCTTCTTCCTTCTTTCTACAATCTTTGCTACTCAAGAGGCTATGATATGAGGCTGTTGGTTCAAAACAGTCCAGGGGAGAAAAGCTCATGATCCTCTTATCTCCAATAAACCAGCAAAACACCAAAATGTGGCAGAGGATCAGCCTTAAGTGAAAGCAAGAGAATAAGGATGTGTTCAAGCCCCAATACTGGCGCGCGCACACACACATTAAAAAAAAAAAAAAGATACTCATTTTAAAAAAGATACAATTAAATAGCACTATATACCTAATATAATGGATAAGCTTAATATATTGGTGGCTGGAGATGTTATTCTGAGGTAGAATGCATGTTCAAAGCCTTGGATTCCAGTCCAGCATCATAAAAAATAAAATATTAACCTGGGTACAGTGGCTCACACCTGTAATCCCAGCTACTCAGGAGGCTGAGATCTGAGGATCAAGGTTCAAAGCCAGCCCGGGTACTAAAGACCATGAGACTCTTATCTCCAATTAACCACTAGAAAACCAGAAGTGAGGCTGTGGCCCCCAGTGTGGGGCTCCAGGTATAGGGTGGTAGCCTTGAGCTAAAGAGCTCAAGGACAATGCCCAGGCTCAGGGGTAGGATGGTACCCTTGAGCTGAAGAGACAGCACCCAGGCCCAGAGTTTAAGAAGCCCCATGACCAACAAAAATAAATAAAATAAAATATTAGCAATACCAAATGATACAAAGTAACCAATTCATTTATGCCCTGCTAGTACTAGAAGCTACTCTACAAAATTGGTTCGCTGTTTCCATTAAAGATTAGATAGAGATAGATAATGAGATGCAAGTCTACAAAGTGAAGTTTACACTATCAAATACTACACTATATGACTCAAAGAACAACTATCCTCAAGAAATGAGGACTGGACCCAGAGATTGGCCTAGTGGTAGAGTGCTTGCCTAGCATGCACGAAGACCTGAGTTCCATTTCTTGGTACCACATACATAGAAAAAGCCAGAAGTGGTGCTGCAGCTCAAGTAGTAGAGCCCTATCCTTGAGAAAGCCCAAGGACAGTGCTCAGGCCCTGAGTCCAAGCCCCAGGACTGGCAAAGAAAGAAAGAAAAAAGAAAAAGAAAGAAAGAAAGGAAAGAAAGAAAGAAGGAAAGAAAGAGAGAGAGAAAGAAATGAGCACTATAGTTACACAAGAATCTGTACACAAATGTTTAATGACATGCTAGGGCTGGAGGCATAGTTCAACTGGTAGAGCACCTGCTTTGTAAGCACAAAGTCTGTTGAGTTCAAATCCCAGTGTCATCATCAAAACACAAAAACTGTTACACAGCCACTCTACTACAAAGTGCTAAAATCCAGAAACAAGTGTCCCTTGCAAGTAACTGGACACACTGCAGTGTTGCTTCACAACAGAAAAAGAAACACCTGAAAAGACATGCAAAAACTTGGATCATTCTCTAAAATCTTATTGTACGTAAAGGAAACCAATTTCAGAAGCTTACGTACTATCTGACCCCCTTTATATGACATTCCCAGAGGAGAAATGATCAGGATGGAGATATAATCAGCAGGTGTCAGCAGTTTCAGGCTGGAGAAGCCTAACTAAAATGACAGCTAGGGGAGGTTTTGGAGGCAATGATTCTTTTCTGTATCCTTAGTATCATGACAGTCACACAATCTACAAATAGATTGTTACTAAAACTATTAACCATGTCAATTATATGTAGATTTTTAAAACAAAAATGTTTTAATTATTTTTAAAATGTGAATTGAACTCAGTTCAGTTCAATCTCAGTTCACAACTAAGAAGATGAAAAAAAGATAAAAGAAGCAGATGTAGAAGACTGTTTTGCTAATAAATGGGAAAGGCTTACATCCTCCTCCCTAGTATATAGATTTTAATGACAAGAATGAAGCCCTAGAATCCCTCCAAACAGTATAATCTCTCAGGTCATCTGGTGCAAAACACAGGACACTTCTGAAGAATGCCAACACAACTAGATGGTTAGTTCAGGACCAACTGAAAGAAAAATGAAATCAATATTATGTGAGAGAAGTGCTAGGCAGACTGGCCTGGACCAAGACATTTTTGGCAACAGATGACAGGAGAACATCATTTCTTTTCTCACTGTAAACTGTCTGGGAGAATGTACAACAGACCACCTTGAAATCAAGTCATGAACTATATTCTTATTGTAAACACAGTTATACTCCTAAGCTAACATCTTGTGACATTCCAGTTATGGTCTTCTTTGCTCCCAAAGATCTAAATCCTTAATCTGATTAGAGACAGACTTTGAAAAGTAAAAACAAATTGATCAAATAGTAGGAGCCAAGAATATCAACTAAAATTTCATCAACTTAAATTCAACATGATTTCTGTACCTGTCATGTCTATTAAGATTAAATCTAGGGCTGGTAATGTGGCTTAGTGGTAGTGTATGAAGCCCTGGGTTCAATTCCTCAGTACCATATAAACATAAAAAAACCAAAGTGGCATTGTGGCTTAAGTGGTAAAGTGCTAGCCTTGAACAAAAGAAACTCAGAACAGTGACCAGGCTCTGAGTTCAAGCCCTAGGACTGTCAAAACAAAACAAAACAAACAAAAAAAAAAACCAGAAGAATTAATGGGATGGAACATAAGAAGCCAGGTGCCAAGGGCACACGTCTGAAATCCTATCTTCTTAGGAGGCTGAGATCTGAGGCTCACAGTTCAAATTTACTCTAAACAGAGAAATCCATGAGACTCATCTCCACTTAACCAGCAACAAGTCAGACAGGAAGCCTGGCTCAAGTGGTAGACTATCAGCCATGACTAGAAAAGGCCAAGTGAGATGTCAAGGCCCTGAGTCCAAGTTCAAGATCAGTAAGGGCAATAAAATAAGATATATATGAATTGACCTATACTTATGATATCTGTATAAATTCAAAATTATCCCCAAACCAGAAGATTATTAAAAATACAAGTGGGCATTTAGGGGTAGAAGAATTGGTTTTTATTTCCCAACACATTTGCTTTTATAATTTTCAATAAGTAACAAGTTTCATAATTATGT
This sequence comes from Megascapheus bottae, assembly GCF_031878675.1. Lineage (NCBI taxonomy): Eukaryota > Metazoa > Chordata > Mammalia > Rodentia > Geomyidae > Megascapheus > Megascapheus bottae. The sequence continues at coordinate 15,021,618 of NC_143525.1, forward strand.
AAAGCAAAAAGGCTTAATCTTTGGAGATATAAGTTAGACCAAAGACCCAAAGCTGAAGCAGCACAGGAGTTCTAGAGTTAATTATATCTCTTCACTCTATACAGTTCCAAAAGCCATAGAACACACAGGACCAAACCAGGGAACTCCTTATTTGCAAAGACAAACTTCGCAGTCATTAAGTTACTTCTCCCATTTGCTTTGATATGATGATAGGAAGGAAGAAATAGACAAAACAACACTGTAGATGAAAAGCTGGAAATGAGTATATGGGGATTGATTACATTCTTCTTCCCATTCTTTTTTTTTTTTTCTTTGCCAATCCTGGGCTTGAGCTCAGGGCTTGAGCACTGTCCTTGGACTTTTCAAGGCTAGAGACCTACCACTTGAGCCTCAGCAACACTTCCAGCTTTTTTCTATGCATGTGGTACTGGGAAATGGAACCCGGGTCTTCGTGCATGCTAGGCAAGCACACTACCACTAGGCCAAACTCCTTCCCATTCTTTCATGTCAAAAAGTTTCCACAGTGGTCAGGAGCATGGCCTAGTGATAGAGTGCTTGCCTAGCGTACAGAAAGCCCTGGGTTCAATCCTAACATACACACAGAAAAAGCTGAAAGTGGTATTATGGCTCAAGAGCAATAGCTTGAGAAAGCCCAAGAACACAAGCCCCAGGATTGGCAACAACAACAAAAAAGTTTTTATAACAAAGCTGGGCACCAGTGGTTCACACCTATAATCCTAACTACTCAGGAGGCTGAGATCTAAGCACTGCAGACTGTGGTTCAAAGCCTGTCCAAGTAGGAAAGGCTGTGAGACTCTCTCATCTCCAATAAACTACTCAGAAAAACCTGGAAGTGACCCTGTGGCCCCATGATCATCCAAAAAAAAAAAAAAATATATATATATATATATATATATATATATATATATTTCCATATATATATGTTTCCATAACTGAAGTTTTCAAGTAAAAAAGTCATAACCAGGTACAGTGGTTTGGTGGAAATAGGGAGACTAGGGAAATCACAGTTTGAGGTCACCTAGGCATAAAAACTTCACAAGACTATTCTCAATCAATAGATGGGTGAGGTTGAAAGCATCTGCCATCTGAGTGACAAAGGAAAGCACAAATAGGAAGATCACAGTCCAGGCCAGACTGGGCATAAAGCAACATACTATCACAAAAAATAATGCAAAAAAAGGACTGATAGAGTAGCTCAAATGGAAGAGTGCCTGCCCTAAGCAAGAGCAAGGTCCTGAGTTCGAGCCCCAGTACCACCTTAAAAATATCCCATCCCAAACTATTCATGTCCAACTCATTACAGCTACCTGGAAGAGGACCTTTAGCATTTCCCAGATTGTGACAGCAAAGAAATTCCCAACATCACGAGATACTAGTCTTCACTCTGTTTTAAATGACATTGAAAAACTGCTAATTCCTCAGACCTAAACTTCTGTTCTTACAAATCTCTCAAGTTTTTTCTAGATTTAAAATTGGGATTTAAACTTTTTACTAGCTCCTTAAACTCTCCTAACCCCTTAAAGCTTATCCCACTCTTCATGAGTTTTTATCCCTGATGTCCCATTCTTGCAACATCCACTTCACTTGAGATTTGAGAGAGTTGACTGCTCTCCACCTACCTTACCCACCTAATCAGCCACTACCTCTCTTATCAACCTCCAAAATACCTCTCTTATACCCCATTATCACCTTTTCAGTTCAATTCCTCATCACCTCTCATTTGAACTCTAATCAGAACCTAACTAGAGTGCCTGCTGCTCAATCCTCCTACCTCCCAATCCCATCTTCATCCTTGATCTGACATTTAAGACTCTCTAAAGTTCAATCCTAACCAACTGTGATTCTCATCTTCCATTCTGTACTTTAATGTAATCCCAGACCTAGGTAATTTGGATATGAGTTTCATGACACCCACATTTCCAATACTACCATTACAACACCTTATTCTTTTCACTGTTTCACATCAGAATGCTATCTCTTTCGGATGATGTGTTCTGTGATTTTTTTGCAAGGTGAGGCAATATCACTCACTCCCTTCCTCCATTCCTAGTTATTCCTTTAGACATCTTGTTAGTCCCTTTCACAATAAATTATCCATTTCCTATTGGTTCTTTAATTTGGGGTGTCCTTATTTTCTCTATACGATGATTTGCTCCTTGTCAACAGAAATGATGTTTTACTTATCTCTGAATCCTTCAGAAGTTTCTCTAAGAATGTACCAAACAAGAATTACAGATGTCCTAGATTATATAGTAGTGGTCTTTTCAGCCCTCCAAATAGGCAGAAAGGAACAACAGAAGTCTAAATCTCCTCCTTAAGCCAGTGCATGTTCACAGTGCACAATCTGATGATATCGAAAGATTATGGGAGCCTGTAATCCTAGCTACTCAGGAGGCTGAGATTTGAGGATCAAGGTTCAAAGCCAGCCCAGCACAAAAAGGACCTGAGACTCTTATCTCTAATTAAGCTCTAGAAAATAGGAAGTGGGGCCTGGTTCAAGGGTAGGGCGGTAGCTTTGAGCTGAAGAGCTCAGGGATAGCACCCAGGCCAAGTTCAAGCCCCATGACCCACAAAAAAAAGAAAAAAAAAAAAGCTGTCCAAGGACAATACCCAGGCCCTGAGTTCAAGCTCCAGGGCTGGCCAAAAAAAAAAAAAGAAATAGATTATAGACACTGACTGCCCAACAAATACTTTTTGATTTGTCTCTTAGAATAATCCATCTGTGCCCCTCCAAACTCCATCCCTAAGACCATATACTATTTAGGCCATTCTGCCTTATGAACATCTTCACTGAACATGTTCTCATACACTTTACACTATTTCTATTTACCAGCTGGTTATTTTGCCTTACTGTACAAAGTCTACATCACTACTTTTGTCACCTAATATATCAGAGGACATAAAGTGATTTAAATTGTAAACCTCAGTATTAAACTAACAAGATGCCAGTGCATTTCACACCATTAAATCAGAAAATAAATAAAATAACTGCCAGGAGGCAAGTGCTGGTGGCTCACACCAGTAATTCTAACTACTCAGGAAGCAGGATCTAAGGATCATAGTTCAAAGGAAGCCTGGGCAAGAAAGTCCATAAGACTCATTTCCAATTAACTACCAAAAAAGCCAGAAGATGACCTATGGCTCTAGTTGTGAAGTACTAGCTTTAAGCACAAAACCTCAGGGACAGAGTCTAAAGCCATGAGTTCAAGCCCCAAGACTGGCACAAAAAAAAAAATTACAAAGAAAAAATAAATTTCTGTCTAACTTATGGTGAATCAGATACATCCATAAATCTGCCAGGGGAAATTCACACAATATCCTTGTAAAACAATATGATAATACATATCAAAAGGCATAAAAATATTCATATGGGAATGTGGCTTACTGGCAGAGTGCTTGCCTAGCATGCACGAAGCCCTAGGTTCAATTTTACAGTATCATATAAACAGAAAAGGCTGGAGTGGTGCTGTGACTCAAGTGGCTGGCCTTGAGCGAGAAAAGCTCAGGGACAGTGCCCAGGCCCTGAGTTCAAGCCCCAGGACTGGCCAAAAAATAAATAAACGTCTAAGGTCTCAAGGTCAATGTGTTGACTCAGCAGTATATCCTAACAGGTAAAAGCAAGATAGTGATCCTTTACCTATCATAGGACTTATGTTGATAGGTGAGAATCTGAGAAGCAGCAGTGCTATAGTCCTCCCTCTCTACATCTACTTCGAGGACTATCACAGGGGTCTCTGACACAGTCCCTGTGATAAGTGAGGGATTACTATTTACATTTTTTAAAGCCCACAATACAATGAAGTTGTGAATTGCAATATAGTGAGAGATAACTATATAGACTTGTGGGCAAATCAACAAACCAAGTACAGGAGACATGAAAAGAGAAGAAAAAAGTATATTTAAAAAAAAAAAATTGGGCTGGGAGTTTGGCCTCATGGTAGAGTGCTTGCCTAGCATGCATGAAGACCCAGGTTCGATTCCTCGGTACCACATATATAGAAAAAAGCTACAAGTGGTGCTGTGGCTTAAGTGGTAGAGCTCTAGCCTTGAGAAAGTCCAAAAGGACAGTGCTCAGGCCCTGAGCTCAAGCCCAGGACTGGCAAAAAAAAAAAAAAAATTACAGGGGCTGGGAGTTTGGCCTAGTGATATAGAGTGCTTGCCTAGCATGCATGAAGGCCTTGGTTCAATTCCTTGGTACCACATACATAGGAAAAAAAGCTGGAAGTGATGCTGTGGCTCAAGTAGTAGAGCTCTAGTCATGAAAAAGCCCAAGAACAGTGCCCAGGCCCTGAGCTCAAGCCCAGCACTGGCAAAAAAAAAAAAAAAAGAATACGTAGCTAGTAGGTAAGTCACTTGATAGAAAGCTGAAGCTTTCTAGAGAGTGAGATGTCTAACAAGACTAGTATTAAAAAATACATCAAGAAACAAGTTAAAAGCTGAAAGTGGGGGCCAGGAGTTTGGCCTTAGTGGTAGAGTGCTTGCCTAGCATGCACAAAGACCCGGGTTTAATTCCTCGGTACCACATACATAGCAAAAAGCCGAAAGTGGTGCTGAGGCTCAAGTGGTAGAGTGCTAGCCTTGAGAAAGTCCAAGGACAATGCTCAAGCCCTGAGCCCAAGCCCAGGACTGGAAAAAAAAAAAAAAGCTGAAAGTGAAACTCAGCAGTAGAGCACATATTGAACATGTTACAGACCTGAGTTAAACCCTCAGTAGCGAAATAAAGAATTTTGGCATCGATGCCCCAGAAGACTATGAAAATGTCTTCCAGGGGTTGGAAATGTACCTGCCTTATGTGCACAAGGCCTTGAGTTCAATTCAAAGAATGCCAAAAAAGAAAGGAAAGTCTTACAAATTCCATTTTCTTAGCTAACAAAGATCAAGATGAATTACTGTGAAATAATTACTGTAGTTAAGAACTCTCTTTAAGGGGCGGGGAGTTTGGGCTAGTGGTAGAGTGCTTGCCTAGCATGCACGAAGACCCAGGTTCAATTCCTTGGTACCACATACATAGAAAAAAGCCAGAAGTGGGGCCGGGAGTTTGGCCTAGTGGTTAAAGTGCTTGCCTAGCATGCATGAAGACCCGGGTTCGATTCCTCGGTACCACATACATAGAAAAAAGCCGGAAGTGGTGCTGAGGCTCAAGTGGTAGAGCTCTAGCCTTGAGAAAATCCAAGGACAGTGCTCAGGCCCTGAGCTCAAGCTCAGGACTGGCAAAAAAAAAAAAAAAAAGAAAAAGAAAAAAGCCAGAAGTGGTGCTGAGGCTTAAGTAGTAGAGTGTTAGCCTTGAGAAAGTCCAAGGACAGTGCCCAGGCCCTGAGCTCAAGCCCAGGACTGGCAAAAAAAAAAAAAAAAAAAAGAACTCTCTTTAATTGGAAAGCATTTCAGCAACAGATAATATGAAGGGCCAATAGCATAAATGGAGATAGTACAACACTGGAAAAAGCCCCACCTTTTATTTCTGACAGATCTCAGTATTTAGGTCCTTCTAGAATGCTATATAGTAGTCCATACCCAACACACAGATAACAAAATAGCAATACTTAACCAAGTTCTTCACAAGGTGATTACCTCTCAGGTTCTAATCGCATACAGACAAAATGAATGTATCCTCAGCCTACTTATTCACTCAGAAGTAGAAGATGAACCGACTCTTACATTTGCCCGAACTAGTCTGACAGAGCAGTAGGAAGACTCTTTACATCATCCTTCAGTTTGTTCTAGAAACAGTTGGTCAGAACCCATCTACTCAGATCACCAATGCATCACACACCCTCAAGTCACTCCATCTGTCTCACCTCACCATTTTTCACACATGTGGCAAGATGAAGTCTATCCTGTCCCTTCTTCAGAGATTTCCAGCTTTTTCTTTTGGTTTTTTACATACTGTTCTCCTAAGCCTTACTCACCTGCAGATCACTGCACTGGGTGTCACCCAAAGAGCCCATCAGAGCTCTTTATAATTTCTGAAAAAAAGAGAAGGGTGCTTTTAAATACCTGGTAGAAAACATTGATTGCCACACATGGTGGCACAGACTATAACCCCAGCATTCAGGAGACTGAGCAGGGGGAAGAAATGTGTATAACCTACCAGGCCTACATACCAAAAGCATGTATCAAAGAAACATACCATTGATCATTATGCCACTTCTGACACTTGAGTTTCCACTATTGCTGGACTATCTGGTCTTTCAGTCCACAGTACTCAATTAAATGTGGCAAAACAACAGTGGACCGAAAAGTCTCAGATAATATGCCTCTACAGATAAAAATTTTTAATGAGAAATAAAAATAAAAAAGCTTGCTTTAATATTGCTATTGTTGAGCTGTGTGACCTTGGGCTAGTCAACTCCAGGACCCTCTGTTTCTTATCTTCCTCAAGGGGAAAACAAGGAAATTGGACTAAGTACAGATAGCATAACAGAGGCTTTCCAGAAAGAACACTAACTCTATTACTTTACTGGTTTTGTGACTTTTCATTAGTTAGTTCACAGTCCACCCTAAATTCCTCTCTCCTCCTCTGTCCCTGCTGCAAAATGGGAATGACAGCTGTCTTATGAGTTGTTAGGAGAATTAGAGTAGAGTGAGTTATTAAAAGCCCATAGTAAATATACTGTTCAGCTTATCACAAAATTTAACAGCTGGTAACTGATTACCACTATTCCTCAATCCCAGAATTAAATAAATTCAATTCACAATTACTTTAAAAGATCAACAATCCAAAATTTTACCAGCTTGACCACAGAAATAGTTGTCTATGTGTCTAACACATCCATCAGTTATCTTAAACTAATGGGAGTTTAAGATTATCATGATTACTTAACATCACAGCAGAGGGGAATAATCGGCCCTACACAGCATCC